>NW_028301577.1:10737500-10810000 GCF_042242905.1 Orbicella faveolata | reverse complement strand
TTTTCAATTTTCATTCTTCAAGTGAGACAATATTGACTAATAATTCAAATAATCAACTGACAGATCTTTCATATTTCAGCACAAAGATGACTTCATAAAGCTAAAAAAATCTCCCGGGGGGTACTCCCAGAAAAATTGGGTGGGGGTGTGCGGCCCGCTTCCCAAAAACCCTTACCCTATTTATGACCAAAATCTGCAATTTTCCCTACCCTATTTATCACATGAGCAGAAATTCGATACCCTATTTCTGACCGTTACGGCTGGCAGATTTGCCCTAAACATAATTTATGAAGAGCTTTTGTTGATGGTCTTAACGATAATAATGAAAAAGTAGCTTCTTTTATTACGAAGCATATGGAAACATTATTGCATATGGAAATGCGCTACATAAATACCGTCATTTTATAAACATACCCAATTCAAGACTAGAGTGCAGAATCCATATTCTCAATTTACAACCAAAATGGCCAAAATCGATATCCTATTTGTGACCAAATCGGCTGAAAAACCATACCCTTTGGGGCCGCAATACCTATATAGCCCATATAAGGGAGTACCCACCCCCCCCCCCCCTGGGAAAAAACTATACCAACAGGCGAATTTAAAAGAACAAACCAATAAACACCAGACCCTCGTAATCGAAAAATTAATTAACAGTCGCGCAAAACAGTTATGAAGGACAACTGCCTAAGTGTCTTATCAGCGACGTGTGAAATTTTCAGTGCGACGTTGATTGCAAGCTAACCGAGGTTTCTGGTCAGAATCAACGGTGATCTTTACAGCAACTTCGATTATCTGATCATCCAAGGACAATGGTGAACATTAATGGAGATGGAAACTTCACAAGCAAACTGAGCCAAACACTCGGCGCATCGCTCAGTAAACTTGAATTGCCTTTAGCTTCAGTAAACATTTTTCTATCCATCACCGCATCTCTTGGCAATGCTTTGATCCTTATTGCTCTTCATAAAGTCTCTTCTATTCATCCTCCGACCAAACTTTTCTTTCGATGTCTGGCCGTCACTGATCTTTGCGTTGGACTTCTTGTACATCCACTCCATGTAACCGTCAACCTGTCTCGTGTAACAGAGGTGAGCAAGAATGATCTGTACTATATCTACGAAGTGTCTCGAGTTTCAAATTGGATTTTGTGTGCAGTATCTGTCTTGACGTCGACCGCAATAAGCGTAGACAGACTTCTCGCCCTATTGCTGGGACTAAGATACAAACATGTCGTAACTTTAAGGCGAGTTCGTGTAGCTATTATTTGTTTTTGGTTCACTGGTGTTTTTGCTGGATCGATCCGGATATGGAGAAGAGATATATCTTTTATGTTAGGTTCTGTCTTCTTGGCACTTTCTCTGGTAACTTCCATTTTCTGCTACACAAGGATCCACCTCAAATTAAGACATCGACAAGTCCAACAACAAAACAACGTTCCCAAAAGACGAGCGAATGGAGGAGGGATTCCACTAAACATACTAAGATATAGAAAGTCAGTTTCTAGCATTTTGTGGGTGCAGCTGGCATTAGTTGCCTGCTATGGTCCATGGGCCTTTCTGGCAATTTTATTTGTATTTGGCGGAATAGATAATGACGTGGCTTGGATAATCACAACGGTACTACTCCACTTTAATTCAACTCTAAACCCGATCCTGTATTGTTGGAAGATCGGAGCAGTGAGGCGAGCAGTGAGGGCCACAATCAAACAGCTTGACTGTTGTTTTAGATAATTAGCCGCATAAGTTGCAAAGAAAAACAACACAGTGTAAAAACAGTGAAAAAAAGAAGATTTGAATTAATGCAAATGCTCAAAGGCATCTTTAAATCGAAGTACCCTTCAAAACAACGGTTAAATCAGGACAAGGATCATAGTGGTTGAATTAAACCAGGTTTCTTTAGTTTGTGGCAGATTAAGAACAAAAACTTAAAACATTTTGCGAAAGATGCACCACCCATGAGGCGGTCCTTTGAAAGGAAAACATCAACAGTGTTTCAACTTTAATTTACTTGTGTGCTAAGCCACGATAATGAGAACATTCTAATAAAGCTACAAGTATGAGCTGGCCTCATGGCTAGTGTGCTCGACTTCGGATCGAGCGGTCCGAGTTCGAGCCCTGGTCGGGGACATTTTGTTTTGTGTTCTTAGGAAAGACACTCTAGTCTCACAGTGCCTCTGGCCACCCAGGTGTACAAATAGGTACCAGAAAATTTAATGTTGGGAGTAATCCTGCCATGCAGTAGCATCCCATCCAGGGGGGAGTAGAAATATTCCTAGTCGCTTCATGCTTCAGAAACCGGGATAAGCTCCGGCCTGATGGGCTACTTGGCTCGTTTGCAGACTTTGCATTACTTTACATTACAAGTGCAGACGTTGAATTAGCATGAAGATTGGTTTTAAGTTCAGAATTTTTGTAATGTCCGACTGAATTCGACTACACCTCCTTTTAAAGTTGTTTGGAAAAACCTTCAACTGATTCTATCAGTGTATATAATATGCTTTGTTTAAGCTTGCCCTTGTTTATAATATTTGTATTAGCGTGATCAAAAAAGGCTTAGGACTTGAGTTATTAAGAGCAGCTTCGCCTAAATATCAACTAGACTTGGAAATAGCGAAAAAAATCGAATTTCTTCAAACTCGCCCAGAATGAAGCCCTACGGGCACTAGTTACAAAAATATCGTTTTAAGTTCGATAAATCAAAACTTTTTTTTTTTACTGCAATTTTTTCGTTTCGATGCCCCAAATCGGCCAAAATCCATCGAAAATGAGCGGCATATTCAGAGGCTCGTAAACTCAAAAGCAAAAATCTTCATTACAAACTGATTGCACGTCGTATTTGTACTTCCTTTCCTGTCTATTTAGAGCTAAATAGATCGTGATTTGATTAGAACTTGAATATTTGACGAATTTTCTAAATTAACGACCCAAGACAGCTTTACAAGGGGTCTACATTTAGCCTATTTTCAAATGCTAAAAAGGCGTTCTGGTACACGGCTTTTCTCAAAACGACTAGTTTGGTCTGAAAGAGCATTGTTTCTTCTTCAAATTACTGAAATAAAATTTTTGGGCAAATAAAATCGCGAGCGGTGAGATAGCGAACTAAATGCAGCACTTCGTCCTGAAAACGTGACCTTTGACCCAAGCGTAACGAAACCAATTACTGCAAGAAAACCCGGAAGAAAAGCAAACGTTCCTTTATTTTGAAACAATTTCTAGTGATATCTCTCCGAAACCATGATTGCAAGAAACTATTTCCAGATATGAAATCTTGCAGGGTCAAAGAAGGAGCTAAAGGGCGCATTTTGACACAATAACTTTGTTTGCTGAGAATTGAATTGCAGTCAATTCCAGTGAAATTTGCAAACTTGACGTATGTTAGCCGATACTTACCTGAATATTTATATTTATAGAAGAGTCGTCTTCTTGGATTAACCTTCAAAAGAAGCTGCATCCAGATTTGGAAACCTCTAAAAGAAGAAATGTTTAATGTTCCGTGATCTGCGCGCTGCTATAAATTAGCTTAAATTCCATGCACATGCCGACCGCATGTTTGTCGTAAAACTCACTTAACTCCACTGACAGTTTCCATGGGCAATCCCAAAATAAACAATCCCCAAAAATGTAAAGTGAAATTGGCTGTCTTCATGAACAGTTAGAAGCTGGAGTCAAGTTCCATTACCTTTTAAAAATGCTTGATTCTACTTTGTTCACTCAGTCGTTACTGTCACGTTCTAATACTGCGTAGCATCGGTCACGCCAAAACACTACAGACCGTGCAGACTGAGTAAGTTTCCCATACAAAGTCTTGTGCGCGTTTGTCTATTGAATCAAAAGTCAAATACTGCGCTTGTGCAGCCTGTGGATAAATGACAAACTTTCAGATATATTTAACACTATTTTGTAACTAGACCCAAAAGAAGGAGTCACAATGAAAAGCCCAAACAAGTGTCTGCAGTCTGCACGGTCTCCACTGTTTTGGCGTGACCGATTCGCGGCATTCGAACGTGAGAGTAGTGAACAAAGTCGACGCAAACAAATAAAATCAAGCACTTTTTAAAGGTAATAGAACTTGACTCTAGCTTCTAACTGTTCATGAAGACAGCCAATTTCACTTTACATTTTTGGGGATTGTTTATTTTGGGGTTGCCCATGGAAACTGTCAGTGGAGTTCAGTTGGTTTTACGACAAACATGCGGTTAGCATGTGCATGGAATCTATAGCATCGGGTAGGTCACGGAATATTAAACATTTCTTCTTTTAGAGGTTTCCAAATCTGGGTCCAGCTTCTTTTGAAGGTTAATCCTAGAAGACGACTCTTCTATAAATATAAATATTCAGGTAAGTATCGGCTAACATACTTCAAGTTTGTAAATTTCACTGGAATTCGTTAACGTTCATTGACTTCAATTCTCAGCAAACAAAGCTATTGTGTCAAAATGCGCCCTTTAGCTCCTTCTTTGACCCTGTAAGATTTCATATCTGGAAATAGTTTCTTGCAATCATGGTTTCGGAGAGATATCACTAGAAATTGTTTCAGAATAACGAAGCGTTTGCTTTTCTTCCGGGTTTTCTTGCAGTAATCGCTTTCGTTACGCTTGGGTCAAAGGTCACGTTTTCAGAACGAAGTGCTGCATTTAGTTCGCTATCTCACCGCTCGCGATTTTATTTACCCAAAAATTTTATTTCAGTAATTTGAAGAAGAAACAATGCTCTTTCAGACCAAACTAGTCGTTTTGAGAAAAGCCGTGTACCAGAACGCCTTTTTAGCATTTGAAAATATGTTAAATGTAGACCTCTTGTAAAGCTGTCTTGGGTCGTTAATTTAGAAAATTCGTCAAATATTCAAGTTCTAATCAAATCACGATCTATTTAGCTCTAAATAGACAAGAAAGGAAGTACAAATACGGCGTGCAATCAGTTTGTAATGAAGATTTTTGCTTTTGAGTTTACGAGCCTCTGAATATGCCGCTCATTTTCGATGGATTTTGGCTGATTTGGAGCATCGAAACGAAATAATTGCGGAAAAAATGTTTTTTTGATTTATCGAACTTAAAACAATGTTTTTGTAACTAGTGCCCGTAGGGCTTCATTCTGGGCGAGTTTGAAGAAATTCGATTTTTTCGCTATTTCCAAGTCTAGTTGATGTTTAGGCGAAGCTGCTCTTAAAAACATTTGCATTCCTTCAGAACACTAAAAAATCCGTGAATCAGAGGATGTAAACTACTCACACGAGAGCAGGCCTCAAGCAAATCGCTAAGGTCTTAAAACTGCAAACCATGCGCTTTGTCAGATGACTTTTACAAGCACGGGCCAAGTTGTCCAAGCTATCGATGGATCCAATTTTACACCTAACTTGGTTGCATACCAAATAGTCTCTAATTTGCATGGAAGCACTTGTTTGACTCCAAATACGAAAGATCGGCTCATCGCTTCGGCGGCCGTTTTGTTCACAATGATCGATCCTCTAGCGAAATACCCTGGTCAGCGGAATAGGCCTTTGCACGATCCGGTAACATGGAACAAAATCACACATGCTGGGACGCAAGTTGCACGGTGGGACTTCCAAACAAAGCAACTCGTACCAGTCCACCTTGACCTGCCTTTGTTTTGGAAGTCCCACCGTGCAACTTGCGTCTCGACATGTGTGATTTTGTACCATGTGACTGGATCGTGCAAAGGGCCTATTTCGCTGACCAGGGAAAGATGCTGAAAGGTGCTCTACATAATCATGGAGTGAGTTTTAGACCTTAGTACATTATCTATTCACGAATTTCGCGCTGTACGGAGTAAATATGGTAAAAATTGAACTTTCACGTTCTCAAGTGTTTACTCCCTCCGCGATTGATCGGAAACAGCTGTCATTTTTTTCTATACAGGCTGGTGGCAATTTCTACACAACATATTTGTGAGGCGTTATGGAAATTTATAGGATAAATATTTACCGCCGATGGAATATAGACAGTACTCGCCAGCTACAAAACCATTTTTGTTTTCCTTCTTATGTATTACAAAAAGCAGCAAAGGCTTTTTTTTTAATAATTTTAGAAGCTTAAAAGCTCTAAGTGTTTGTAAAAAGGGATGTTTGAAAAATAAGCTTATATTATTTGGAAAGATTACCAACCATTTCCAGCTGCTCTTTGTAGTTTAAATAGTCGTCCACCCTAGGTTAGTGGAATAGTTGTTTTAAAAATACGCCGTTTGTCCCTGAATCAGACCCAGAACTTAAAATCTGTACGTTGTTTATACTTTAACCTTTCTGTTACCCATTCGGCTTTCGTTCCTCACAAGCACATCCACTTCAGTCCTTTCATAATCTAACGTTTTGCATTCCCTTTTTTAAATTTTCAATCTACAAGCGAGACAATGTTGACTAATAATTCCAATAATCAACTGACAGATGTTTCATTTTTCAGCACAAAGATGACTTCATAATGCTAAAAAAAACTCCCAGGCGGTACTCCTAGAACAATTTGGTGGGGGTGTGCGGCCCGCTTCCCAAAACTCTTACCCTATTTATGACCAAAATCTGTGATTTTCCCTACCCTATTTATGACCTGAGAAAAAATTCGATACCCTATTTCTTACCGTTGCGGCTGGCACATTTGCCCTAAACGTAATTTATGAGGGGCTTTTGTTGATGGTCTTATTGATAATGATGAAAACCTAACCTCTTCTAATAAACATGCTCATTTCAAGACTAGAGTGCAAAAGCCATACTCTTAATTTATGACCAAAATGGCCAAAATCGATACCCTGTTTATGACCAAATCGACTGAAAAACCATACTCTTTGGGGCCACACATATTTATATAGCCCATATAAGGGAGCCCCCCCCCCCCCGTGCGCGCGCGCGCGCCCCCGGGAAAAAACTATACCAACGGGCGAATTTAAAAGAACAAACCAATAAACACCAGACTCTCGAAATCGAAAAATTAATTAACAGTCGCGCAAAACAGTTATGAAGGACAACTGCAAGAATGTCTTATCACTGCATTGTGAAATTTTCAGTCCCACGTTAATTGCAAGCTCACTGAGGTTTCTGATCAGAACTAACGACGTTTTTTACAGCAACTTAAACTATCTGATCATCCAAGAACAATGGTGAACATTCATGGAGATGGAAACTTCACAAGCAAACTGAACCAAGCACTCGGCGCATCGCTCGGTAAACTTGAATTGCTTTTAGCTTCAGTGAACATTTTCCTATCTATCACCGCATCTGTTGGCAATGTTCTGATCCTGATTGCTCTTTATAAAGTCTCTTCCATTTATCCTCCGACCAAACTTTTCTTTCGATGTCTGGCGGTCACTGATCTTTGCGTTGGACTTCTTGTACAGCCACTCTATGCAACCGTCAACCTGTCTCGTATAACAGAGGCGAGCGAGAATGATCTGTACTATATCTACGAAGTGTCTCGAGTTTCAAATTGGATTTTGTGTACAGTATCTGTTCTGACGTCGACCGCAATAAGCGTGGACAGACTTCTCGCCCTGTTGTTGGGACTGAGATACAGACATGTCGTGACATTAGGGCGAGTTCGTATAGCTATTATTTGTTTTTGGTTCATCGGTGCTTTTCTTGGATCGATCCGGATATGGAGAATAGATATAACTTTTATGTTAGGCCCTGTCTTCTTGGCACTTTCTCTGGTAACTTCCATTTTCTGCTACACAAGGATCCACCTCAAATTAAGACATCGACAGGTCCAACAACAAAACAACGTTCCCAAAAGACGAGCGAACGGAGGAGGGATTCCACTGAACATAGCAAGATATAAAAAGTCAGTTTCTAGCATTTTGTGGGTGCAGCTGGCATTAGTTGCCTGCTATGGTCCATGGGCCTTTCTGGCAATTTTATTTGTATTTGGCGGAATAGAAAATTACGTGGCTTAGGTAATCACAACGGCTCTAGTCCACGTTAATTCAACTCTAAACCCGATCCTGTATTGGAAGATCGGAGAAGTGAGACAAGCAGTGAAGGCCACAGTCAAACAGCTTGACTGTTGTTTTAGATAATTAGCCGTATAAGTTGCTAAGAAAAACGTCACAGTGTAAAACAGTGAAAAAAGAGGATTTGAATTAATGTTAATGCTCAAAGGTATCTTTAAATCGAAGTACTCTTTAAAACAACGGTTAAGTTAGGTAGGCAATGATCATAGTGGTTGAATTAAACCAGGCTTCTTTCGTTTGTTGTAGATTAGGGAAAAAACATTTTGCGAAAGATGCACCATCCAAGAGGTTTGTGGAATAGTTATTTTAAAAATACACTGTTTGTTACTGAATCAGAGCCAGAACTTAAAATGTGTACGTTGTTTAAACCAAACTATTCAGCTTTTGAGGCTTACAAGCACATCCACTTCAGTTCTTTCATAATCTAACATCTTGCATTCCTTTTTTAATTTTCAATCTACAAGTGAGCTAATATTAACTAATAATTCTAACAAGCAGCTGACAGATCTTTCGTTTTTCAGCACAAGCAAGACTTAATAAAGCTAAAACACCAGACAAAGATCAAACCAATAAACACCGGACACTTAAAACCTAAAACTTAATTAAAAGTCAGGACAACTGGATGAATGTGTTTAGTTATTAGCGACAGGTGAAATTCTCAGCCCGACGATCACTGCTAACTGCAAACTCAAACTGGCCGAGGTTTCTGGTAAGAACTAATAGCGATCTTTACAGCGACTTCAATTTTCCGATCACCCAAACAGTACTGGAAATGGGAACTTCACCAGCAAACTGAACCAAACCGGTTTCAGCCAATCACTCGGTAAAATTGAATTATTTTTGTCTTCAGTGAACATCTTCCTATCCATCATCGCATCTCTGTGAAATGTTCTGATCCTGATTGCTCTTTATAAAGTCTCTTCTATTTATTCTCCGACGAAAGTCTTCTTTCGATGTCTGGCGGTCATCGATGTTTGCGTTAGACCTCTTGTACAACCACTCTTTGCAACCTTCCTCCTGTTTCGTTTAACTGAGATAAACGAGAACATTGTTTACTATGTTCACGAATCTTATAATGTTTTAAGTTGGACCGCAATTAGTGTGGACAGACTTCTCGCCCTGTTGTTGGAACTGAGATACAGACATGTCGTAAGATTAAGGCGAGTTCGTGTAGTTATAATTTGTTTTTGGTTTATTGGCGCTTCTCTTGGATCGATCTGAATTTGGGGAAGCGGTACCACCTTTATATTAAACTCTGCTGCTCTCTTGACGCTTTCTCTGGTAAGAACTATTTTCTGTTACAAGGATTTTCTTCAAACTACGACATAAACAAGCCCAAGTCCCTTAAGGGCAAGCGAACGAAGGAGAGAATCCACTGAACATAGTAAGATATAAACGAGAGTCAGTTTATTGGTGCGTGTATGCAGTTGTCATTAGTTACCTGCTATATTCCGTGGGGCATTTTGGTCGTTCTAATCGCAACTGGAATAGAATATGACATGGCTTGGATGGCTACAGTAACTCAAGTCTACTTTAACGCATCTCTAAACCCGATCCTATATTGTTCGAAGATCAGAGAAGTCAAGCAAGCAGTGAAAGACACAATCAGACAGCTTTATCGTGTTTTGAACAATTAGCTGAATGGATGGGCCTAAAACTACAAAGTAAAATGGCTTAGTGTAGAGTTTCCGAAAGAAAAAGGATTTAAAATAACTGATTCATTATTCACTCCAAAACTCAGAATTATCTTCAAATCCCGACGTGGAAACTTTAACAAATAGATGACTGAAATACACAAATACTCTTTTTCAGTGGTATTACTAGAAACCAGAAAAAAAAAACAGGTTTCTCTACAAGGTTTTCTTCAGTTTGTTGCAGGTTAAGACAAACAAACGTATAACATAGATATACGTAAAACCTTTTAGCGAAAGATGAGCCATCATAGATTCAGCCTCCTCCCCCCTAAAAAGAAAACATCAACTATCTCGTCTCTCGGGTTTGAAGCTTTTAAGTCCATGGGCCCTTTTTAACGAAACACTGTTTCGATCCAAACATTCCATCTCGGAAACAGAGCAGAATACTTTCACAGCTATTACTCGTTTTACGTTAGCACAGAAATGATTGGAAAACTGTCATACTATTTGGATTCTTTCACACTGTATTCTCATTCTTTTCTATGAAATACGCGGCTTTCTGATGTGAAATAGAATGAATCAAGGTGCCCAACTACTCCATCCAGAGCCCGAAGGTTAACAAAGGTTCCCATGCTGTTCAACAATTAATTAGCGAGAGAAAAAAAGCACAATTCCAATTCAACTCAGTTACTCCTACCCTACTTATGCAAGTTAAGATGGCGTTTCCATCTTTTTCCAAGACATACTTTTAAAATTATTAGTATTATGAAAAAAAACACCTTCTGGAAAAACTCTGTGGAGGGAGTTCACAGCCACCTTAAATTATCAAAATTCAAGATGGCTCATAACATCCTTCACAAAATGCTTTTAAACTTTGGGAAAAGTTGTATCTTTAATGATAAATGAAGGTCATGGGGCTCGTTTATCAGTTGTAAGTACTTAAAGCTAAAGTTAACTGTGTTTTTAACAGGTTGTGCTGTTGCTTTAGTAGCCTATTATGCCATGAAGACGACCAAACCTTGTTCACCGAAGATTGGGCTTTTGTATCATAGTACAGCCTGATACTCATATCCCGCCGACCTACCTGCGACGCCGTCGCCGGTTGCAACTGATAATGTTCGGCGATCTGTTCTAGTGGATCCCCGGCGCATCTGCGATGGATCGCCGACATACTCAAATTGGCGCGAAATGCAAATCGAATTGCCGCAATTTTCCACCATTCAACCTGTAAATATGGAGTTGTGGGTAAAATCGAGTTGTTACATCATACATTGCGTCCGCAGATGATGTTCACGTAAAATATCGCCGACAACCGCCTGCTTGCCTGCGAAGTTGTACTCAGCTCAACTTCGCAGGCAAGCCGGCGGTCAATGCCTGGGACAGATTATGATTCGGCGATAAATTTCCCAAGTTTTTTTGTATTTAAAACGGTAGGATGGACGGAGTGCAATGTCCACCGACCATAGAGGCATAGATGAAAGGACAAAACAAGTACCGCCAAGGAGGGGGAGCACCCTCATACGAGGCCGGCTCGCCAACCTCGCCGGGAAGTCGAACCCCGCCCCACCATAAAGAGACAAAAGACAATAGACAAGGTTTTAAAACAGTAACCCATGCAATAAAAGCGAATAAACGAAAAACTGGTTAAAAATATACTAGCTCAGTACGTCCTAGGGAAAGTGCGGTAGCATTGATTTGTCGAAGTATAACAGCTGCAAAGTGCTGTAAACTGTTTCCGACCGTAGTGGTGGGGTCCTGATGCGTCTGATCGATCATTCCAGGAGCTACAATTTACCCCTATTTTCAGGAAGATTCCACCCCTCTTCGAGCTAATAGTCTTTTTGAATGATTGCCAGCTATCAGTATGAATGAAAACCTATTTTTTTTCCCTTTTTGATCATGGATAATATTTCAGCGATAAATTAACCCCATACAGACCACTAAATGACCCAAATTCTCGTTTATCATATCCTCTGAAATTCGGGGCGTCTTCTTTTCAGTGAAACGGGGTAATTCCACTTCAAAAGCAAGTAAGGTGGCTACCATGAAAACAATATATACATTTAGCCAGGCCTAAAACCGTGGCTCCTGGGCCGGTTTGTTCAAAGCCCAATTAAGCTAACCCAGGATAAGCGAGAATTTTGATTTGAGTTTTGTAACTTTGCGGCGAGGTTTTCTGTACATTGTTTGGCCTCCTGTTTTAAGGACATTCGCGCAAAAAAATTCCAACATTGCTTTTCTTTCTGAGACTTTTACCACTGTAAGATGATGAGTTAGTTATGTCAGAAATGTAAAAAACTGGGGGGTCACCGACTTCGTTTTGGAGAGAACATGTCCGGAAGAACACCCTAAATCTGAAAAAATTGGGCTTCGTTAGCGAGTAAGGCCACAATGTCTGCAAGACCAAAAATATTGCAATTAGAGCTTTGAAGTGAAATGTTCTCCCCCAAATATCGTTTAAGTGGACTTTTGAAGTGAATTTAGTCAACTGGTGGGGTTCCTTAAAGAACAAGTTCGCATTTAGCGACCATAGTTTCACGCGCCTTGCAGCCGCAAGATGGCAGGATTCGATGTCCCGTGGACAGAAATCTTGAAATTTTTTTAACTCCCCACATTGACTTTCTGTTCATTTTTGGACAATGTGGAGATAATTGTAAATGAAATCTGTTTCTGGAAAGAAGAGTAGGGGTCACCGAACGTCCAAGATCGTTAAATCCAGGCAAAGCTATAGCAAAACAACACGTGACCTCGATAAGTTCTGGACTAAAGCTCGCGATATGATCACGTGATAGAGGTCAGCGGATACCTTGTTCTGATAGGTGTCAATTGACCCTAACATGGATGTCCAATATCAAAGAAGGACGCTATAAACCAAGGCTGCATGTCTCTAGATCTGTCAACCTATTAGCTGGAGCCACGAGCCGCTAGCCATGATAACCACGAGAAAATCAATTCATGGGTTTCCTTTTCTTTCCTATATGGGTATGGGGCAAGCTCCGCTATTAGGGCATGAAATTTTTTTTTTCCCACGGACTACTCGCCTGCCGTCGTTTTGACGAGTAATTTAGGGAGTTTAAGAAACCAAGGCGCGACGCCGAGGACAACATCGATTAAAAAAAGATTTTATATCTCACCTACGAATCTTGCGATACTCCTAAGTCATTTTCCTTTATTTCTTAGTGTCAAAACTATCACGAATCTGAATCTGGTACAAGGCGAAACATATGAAATAAAAATTAAAAAAATTTAGCCGTCGTGGTTCGCATTCTCTGGACAACGCAGAATTTGGTCAGTTCACGTTGTTGCTTTGCAGAGGACGGCAAAGAAATGTACCTAGAATTATAGCGGACGTTCACAGCCATTGTTCTGCTCATTAAACGTTTTGTTTAGCGACGTTCCGGTTGCCGTTGCCGTCATGGTTTTGACCCGCAGATGAGTTGACTATCACTAATAAAGAGCGAGGTCGAGTGGTCGAATTGCTTTTTGTTGACATGATAAAGGATGACAGTTAGAAACATGCGGTTTTTATAATAACAATTTTCAGGGAAACTAGCGCGCTATCCTGTTCTACATCTACATTTATTAAGTTGGTAAAATCGTGAAGACATCGCACCAACTAAATTATGTTGTTGTGTTGTTTGCTTGGCAGGTGCAAAACTTCAAAAGGAAATGGAAAAATTGCAGAGCAAGCTTTCAAAATGTAGGCTGGAACTTATCGTACCACTGCATTAGCGGTACGGATTTTAATGACGTAACCATAAAGTGAATGTGGAAGACGGAAAAAAAATAAAGCAATAGAAGAAGGAGATAAAATTTTTCTAGACTGCTCGCCGCGCGCGCGCCTTCGGTTTGAGCAAATATTCATTGAATCACCGCTGCGTTGGTTATCACTCACCGGTGATAGGGCTTTATACTCAAGCAATCGGGAAATGTAGCACAGTAGAACAGTTATAATTATAGATATAGTTGTGTTGGCTATTGAAAAAATGACTGGCGCATTCTGGAATGATAGTTTAGCGGAACTGTGCTATGAAATGGTTCTTGGGAATGTGTTGTTGGGAAATGGGAAAGACAAAATTTCCCCTTCATCCTATTGCCAGATGTGTAGCTGAGGCCATCGAACTGAAAAAAAAAGCTATGGTGGAAACTATCAGAACTAGACGTTTTGCTGCGTGTACCCAGGCAGTCGTTATACTGAGAAGCACTAGCTATATTGCAATTGAGCTAAATGTTCTGCATTTGAAGTCGTACGAAATTCAAACGAATCGATGTGCTCAATCTATTCTGATTTTGATTGCGTTTCTTGGAATCGACTAATAGCTTATTACTCGTTTGCAGGTCTATAAGGCAAGAAATGAGTCAAGGTCTTTATATCAGCCTATAAACGTTTCAGTCATTTTCCTTAGCCTTTGTCGTTGTTATTTGCGTTTCTCAAGCAAGCGAGACATTTTGAATTTCCAGAGTTATGGCGGTGCGTGACATAGATCTACGAACACGTTTGTCAAAAAACATATACTTATCTCGAGATGTTTAGCCCATTCAGAAGTTAAAGCATTAAGAAAAGTGCTTATGCTTATGCTTGTTTGTTCAGTACAGATAATCAGTCGCCTAGATAGCCAAAGTAAGTTTCAGATGTTTACACTATTTTCCGGTCGCAATGTTGGCGTACCACGGAGGTACACCAACATGGCGGCTCCATACTGGGCTCTATAAATTTGTGCAAAATATTTTGACGAATATCTGAGCTTGGGAAAAAAAAAACAGACTTTAAAATTAGAGAAGTGTCATCTTTATTAACCTCCTATAACATCAAATTTCTTGATTTTATCCACTAAATGGTTTTCAAATAATTTTTTATTGTGTCAGGATTGCGTGACAGTGCAAGCCAAGAATTGTTTTGCTGGGGTCAACATATATTAGTTTCTTTCAGCTTAAATGTACAATAATTCACTACATGGGTTTCACTGTTATAAAGACACATAACTCTGTTACAAGAAAATAACGAGAGAATATCGTTTAGTTCGAGATTTTAGCTTTATTATACTTTACGAAGTTTCTCAGAGCGTTTTACTTAGGTGTACTCGAACAGATACATTCGTAAACAAATTCTCTAACCTCTCTGCTCTTGTTGCTCAGAAGTTCTTGAGTTCGTACTGGGATTCTACTTGGTTCACGATCACGTCTAAAAATACGATGACGCTTCTGAAGATGCTTTTCATCAAGTTGAAGAGTTGATAGCCCCGGTTGATGACTCCTTTGGTATAACATGATTCTTGGTAAATCCACTCAAAATGTTCGCTCGTAAATTGATCTCTCGTAAGGCTTGCAGACCGACCTGTTGCGAAAACGCTTAAAAAGTCCTTTAGTGTTGGTCTACCGCGAACGGTGTGTTCGTTTGTATGTGATTTCATCGCCCTAGAAGTCAAGGAATCCGTGCTAACTTTTCACGACGGCAACTTCTCTAGATTCCATGTGCTGTACGCATGCAGGGGTGACGCATGCGCTTGACAGACCAGACGGCGATTGGTGTCTGAAAAACGGAGCCGAAATTTAAACCCAGGCCTCACTGCCTGGGTAAATATGATTTAGTACATAAAAGACCATTATGTAAGCAACTTAAAAAGTTTAGTCTACGTTCGAACTCATGCCTTCTTTGAGCGGCGCAGCGCTTTGCTAAACGGGCATGCAATCGCTGACAAGCAAATTGGGAGCTGGTCACCTTGTGAGTTCGTAATATGATAATACCCGTTATTGATGAAGATATGACCATAAATATCGTGTTACTTTATGATGATAGTGTTCTCCATAGAAGGAAAGCCGGAAATGTTAATTTCAGAAGAGCGTTGCTCAAACAATTATGGAAATTAATTATTAATGGCTTGAAGAGTGAAGAAGAGGGGAAGACCAAATGATGAACGACTGTTGCCATGAAATAAAGAAGTAAGTTAGAAAGAAAGATATATGTAGAGTAACACAATTAATAAAACAACAAACGCAAGAAAATCGGCGCGGCTTGTGTTAGAAAGCGCTAAGAGTTGGAGGGGGGGCAGGGGGTGGGAACCGGGAGAATAGGGGGCGGGAGGCAAGAGAGGAAAGGGCAGGAAGCAGGAGTTCTAAGAAGGAGGGAATCATCTATTTTAAAAGCGTTAAAATGCTTTTAAAAACAAGAACCTAAAATGTTATTTGACTTACATTTAGCCTGTTTTGAGACTTCTGGGCCGGCGGAAAAAACGAAAATTCGCCCTTGGCTAAAAAACTGAGGCTTACTTCCGGGTAAAATTGGAAACCTTTTTACGGTGGTTACGTGATGGGTTATGAAATGCTGTCGCTTAGGCTTTTAAAAGACGTGAGTAGGAGGAGCAAGACGATTGCGCAGCTAAATAACAAGGATGCGTTTTCAGTCTCCTTATTTACAGGAGAGGGGAGCAAGACAGACAAGGGCAAAAGTCGGGAGATAATATAAAGGTACGGGAAGTGGGGGAGCAGGGTACGGGAGGCGGGAGGTTCTGACCCCCATGTCCAATCCCCCCCCCCCCCCCCCCACCGCCTCTAACAACAAGACCACTTCGCCTTCAATATGCATACAACTATGTCATAATCCGTAATTGATTGAAGAATTTATTTTAGTCCTGAGGGTGGAAATAGAGATTTGCTACAAAATTTAGGGAGTTTAAGCCATCCGAAGCTTAGTAACTTCTGGTACAATTTATATTACTATGTTCAGAGTAAAAACACGTGTAAATTAAAACTGGAAAAATTGTTTTTATTCTACTTAGTTTCAACTTCCTCTGCAGGTGCTTTCATCTGAAAAAGCTGTCATTTCTTCAGACGAGGAAATACCTTATTTAGGGTGGTGGTAATTAGGTAGTTTATCGAATACATGCAAAGCAATATGCAAGGTTATTTTGATCAGTAATTGCTGCCGACTGAATGCGGAAAAAACTTAACCGCCTTAGAAACTTTTTCCTATTTCCCTTACCTGTTAAACGCGACAACTGATGTTCTTAAAAAATCTACTGTGGAGGAAATTGGAACAATAAGCTCATTCGATGTTACTCGGCTTTCACTGACTCTTTAAATGCATTTCAATTTCATTTCTTTCATGATCTAACAACTACCAATATTCTGTTATTTTTAATCCATGAGCTAGAACAGGATTGACTGGTAATTCCAAACAACTGACATATCTATCACTTTTGAGTGTAGACATGAATTTTTAAAGGTAAAAACTCGACAGACGGGCAAACTCGAAATTCTAACCCAATAAACTTAACACTGAACCCTTTTAAACCTAAAAATAAATTAACAGTTGCATAAAACTGTTATAATTAAGGGACAACAGGATGTTCTATCAGCCACATATTTTATTCTTAATCCGACGTTAAGCTGCAAGCTGACCAAGGCTTTTTGTCAACTCACGGCGATCTTTACAGCGAATTCAATTTTCTGACCACTAAAGAAGAATGGCGAACATTACTGGAGATGGAAACTTCACAAGCAACTGAACCAAGTACTCAGCTCACCACCAGCGGGCATAATTGAGTTTTTCTCAACTTTGAACATTTTTCTGTCCGTCACCGCATCTCTTGGCAATGTTCTGCTCCTTGTTGCTCTTCATAAAGTCACTTCCATTTATCCCCCGAACAAACTTTTCTTTCGATGTCTGGCGATCACTGATCTTGGAGTTGGCCTTCTTGTGCAACCACTCTATGTAACTGACAGGTTGGCTACTTTCAAAAATATGAATGTGAACGCTCGGCGTTCTATTTCCGATGCAAGATGTGTTTCAAGTTTGATTCTCTGTGGAGTATCCCTCTTGACGTCGGCTGCAATTAGTGTGGACAGACTCCTCGCCGTGTTGTTAGGACTGAGATACAGACATGTCGTAACTTTAAGGCGAGTTGATGTAGTTATCATTTGTGTTTGGTTAGTTGGTGTTTTCCTTGGGTCAATGATCATGTTCAGAGGCGCTATCGCCCTCAAAGCAGCCTCTGCTCTCGTGCCACTTTTGCTGGTAATTTTTATTTACCGTTACACAAGAATCTTCTTCAAACTCCGACATCAAGAAGCCCAAGTACGAGACCACGTCCCTCAACACCAAGCGAACGGAGGAGGGAATTCACTGAACATAGTAAGATACAAAAAGTCCGTTTCATGTGTTTCGTGGGTGCAGTTGGCATTAGTTGCCTGCTATGCCCCTTGGAGCATTGTCTCTGTGCTCCCTGTCAGCGGAATAGAAAATCGTGTGGCACGGCTCGTTGCAGAGACTCTGGTCTACTTTAACTCATCTCTGAACCCGATCCTGTATTGTTGGAAGATCAGAGCAGTGAGACAAGCAGTGAAAGACGCAAGAAGACAGCTTAACTGTTTCAATTTTTTTAAATAATATTTGTATAGACCTAGATTTGCAAAGCACATTAAAACAAGCTAGAAATATGCATAAAGAAAGAGGATTTAAACTCAGTATCTAATTTATTACTCACTCCAATACTTAAAATGATCTTAAAATCCATAGAAACGTTCACATAGCAGTTTCATTAAGCAGATTAGCCTTTTTTGAAGCTTTAGTGTATGCTAAGCCACTGATGGAAAAATTATAATAAACCTACTGGTGCAAATGTCACAGTACTAGTTATATTAGCGCGGAAATAAAACACCACTTTCATTTTACCAAGTTTATTTTCCTTGCAACTGTTTTGTCTTTTTCAAAACAGCAAAAGCAATATTTAGCTCCAGGTGGGGAGGGAAGCATTAATCGGTTTGGGCAAGAACAACTAGTAACAGGCGAAATTTTCTATTTCTTGCATTCTGTCGTCATTTTCCCTGTCCCACTCGTAGTGTTCACGTTCATTCCAAACGCTAGCTTAGTCTACCTTCCAAGCTAGTGGCTCATCAGGATGTCGTTTGTCCACGGTATCTGTAGCTTGAAGCGCTTGGATGATGAGTATTCCTCTTGGATGGGATACCAGTCTATCGCAGGGTTGACTCCTAGCATTTGAATGAATGAACTTAAATACAGTTTCAATATTTACATAGCAGAACAGGAGTACAATAGAAAAAGTGCCCTAAAAGGGAAAATAGTTAAAACTAGTTAAAAACTATTTAAGATTTAATTTTAGTTAGTTGAGGTTCTTCAGTCGGTTTCTGTTTACGACCTTGTTAAAAAACATCCGGGGTGGGGACTCGGACCATTTGATCTGGAAGGCAGTTCATTTCTCATTTGCATTTACTAGGCCACCGCGCCTCCCAAACCCCACCAGTCCCAATCCCCTGGCCATGCAAAGGTTTGAATCAACCAAGTTCTCCTCAGTTTCTCTAAGAATTTTACACTCTATTGCAGTAATTTGCATTAATAATAATAATAGTACTACTACTACTACTACTACTACTACTACTACTACTACTACTACTTCTACTTCTAATAATAATAATAATAATAATAATAATAACAATAAAATATCTTAAGCTAGGAGGCAACCTCACCCTCAGGTAGTTTTCAGGCTAGCTAAAAGTTTTAAAAAGTCTAAAAAAAGTTAGATAGAGATAATAAAATAATAAAATTTGATAAAATAGTTTACACAAGCTTCTGAAATAAATCTAGGCTATTCGCATCCCCTGTAGACTCTGGAAGAGCGTTCTACACATTGAAATTTTTTCCAGACTGCTAGCGCCCGCCCTCGGTTTGAACAGTAATCATCGAATCGCCGCTACCTTGGCAATCACTTAACCAACGAGGGCGAGTTGTCTAATAAATATATCAATGATAAATGTCAAAAAAAATACAACTTTTAGCATAACAATTTTGAGAGAAACACATGTGCGCGATCGTGTTTTTTGCTCGGCAGATGTAAACTACGACAGAAAACGGAAAATTTAAGGGCAATGCACCCTGAAACGTAATGCACCACTGTACTAGCTATGTATTTTTTGAAACAGAATAATGTAGATGTAGATGTCCCAGGAGGAAAATTTACGTTATCTTTAAACAAAGGTCTTGTCTCATAAATGTTATTGCCCACATTAAATGGTTATAGGGGAGAGGGGGGTGAAGGGAAGGGAATGGAGCAGGGCTGATACCTCGTTATCAGTCAAGTGATAGGGAAATGTAGCATATTAGAATAGTTCAGACATGGTTGTCTTCGCTATTGAGAAGTTGCCTGAAAACTGCCAGAAATGACTGAAACACTCTGAAAAGACAGTTTAGGCACTGTTCTATGATTATGATTATTGGGAAAGACATAGAGATTTCCCCTTCATCCCATTACTAGATGTGTAGCTGAGGCCAACGAACTGAAAAAAGGTAGAAACTATCAGAAATACGATTTAGTACCTGAAAGAGAGCACCAATCAAATCTGGAACATGGACCATCCTGGAACATCCCGGAACATCCCGGAACATCGAATAATTAGGCTTGCGGTAATCTATAGATCGTTTTCACGTGATGTCATCACTTTCTAAAATCCAAAACTAAAGAGCCACCAAAGTTTTTATCCTTATCAGGCATAAGAGGCGGTATATTTACATTTGTTTACAATTTTACAGCTCAATAGCGTGCTTCGTTTGGAATCCAGAGAATTTTGAATTTCAGGGTTATGGAGGTGCGTGACACAGGGCTACAATCGAGTTTGTCGATAAATGTATACTTATCTCATGATTTTGAGCCTTTTTAGAAGTAAGAGCGTTATGAAAAGTGCTTATGTAAATGCTTGTTTGATCAGTATTGATAATCAGTCGCCTAGATAGCCAAAGTAAGTTCCAGATGTTACACTATTTTCCGGCCGCCATATTCGTGTACCACGGAGGTACACCAACATGGCGTTTTCATACTGGGCTCTATAAATATCTGCGAAACATTTCGACGAATATCTGAAGTTTGGGGAAACGCACAGGCCTAAAACTTGGAGAAAAGTCTTATTTAGTTATCTTCTATAACATCATAACGTCATAGCTTTTTCCACTGGACGGTTTTCGATTTATTTTTTTATTGCGTGACAGTGAAAACGATCTATTCATTAAATATTTGTAAAGCAATATGCAACCTCATGTGATTAGCCATTTCCGCGGATGGACTAAGGAAGTACTCGTCCGCCTCAAAAACTGTTTTATTTATTACCTTTTTAAGGGTTGTCTCGTTTTATCGCTTACCCCTTATACACATCGATTAAAGGTTTTAATAATTGAGCCCGAAGTACGTGTTTACTTTTAAATCATTCTAAAACCTAATGGTGCAATTAGTTCCATTTTTGTTTTATTGGAGCTTTTATCATTTTTTAATTCGTCTGATGATATTGTAATTTTAAGTAGAGGTGGTTTTCAATTTTAATTACAACTATTGCAAAGCGCCATTGAGCTCTGGAAATGAGCGCTGTATAAATTATTGTATTGTATTGTATTGTATTGCATTGCATTGCATTGCATTGTATTGTATTGTATTGTATTGTATTTTATAACAAAGTTTCCATATAACGCGCGCTCTGATTGGCTGAAACAGCGTGCTTTATCAGAGAACAGAGCACGGGTTGATGACGGTAAGTTGGCTTCCAAAATTTTTTCTTCGGAATTTGACCCAAATTAAACATCCCCTGTGACTCAGACAAACGCAGTGGAAACGAGCTATTTGTCTGCAGTAAATATGGCTCACAGAGACCATTGTTAGCAACAGTAGTGTTAAAACTGTACTAAAATAACAAGTTTTGCTAGATTCCCGCCGACAAAACACATAGCGAAATAAACAAATTCTCAACCTAAACAGTGCTTCGATAAGGACATTATATTTGTTACGAAGGCAGAAATTATACTTAATAAGTAAAACAACGATAGAAAACAATTGAACTGTCTGTTTATGATGAGAAGCTTTATTTTTGTAAAAATACTCAATTGCTTAGACAACACTTACATGCAGTGTAGTAACGCTCGTTCTCCGGTCATCTCAGCGAAGTGAACCGACGAGTGGTCAGTGCAAAGCTTGCTCTGATATTCTCTTCTGTGCTCGGAGTAGAACCAGTGGGAGCCGTTTAGTCTTTCTAACTTTTACGCTAGTTCGGGCAATCTTGCTGCATGCGGCTACAAGCCGTAAATAATTGCAGCTCCTTTCAAATTAAACTCGGCATTTCGCATTTTCATCCGCAAGCTTTGAGTTCCGCGTTTCGTAATTTCCACTGGAAAGGTGCTCGTTTTCATGGGACACAATACGGCCGAATTCCTCTGGACTATAAACCTTTACCTGCCCTTAGATCCGTATTTAAAAATTAACTTAAAAGCGAACTTTGGAGGCATCGTTCTTCTCTCGAAAGCCGCTCAAACTACTTGAAACTGAAAGCTTAGATGAAGTTCAGTTTGTGATTGACAGCTGTCGCTTCGTTAGCCAATCAAATTATCTGAACAATTCTAACAAGGATTGTGATTGGCTTATTTTAGCGTGCTTTATCAGAGAACAGTGCATGGCTGACGCCACTTTTGCTCGTTTAGAAAATAAAGTTTGGTTTGAAAATTCAGCCGAATGCGTGGAGAAATTATCGGATTCTTTATCATAAAACAAATAAAGAAGCCTCGACTGTGCTCTGTTCTGTTGTAAAGCACGCAGGAAGCGGTAGAGCACTCAAGAAGTAGGGAAAAACACTCGACTACGTCTCGTGTTTTCCCCTACACTTCTTTCGTGCTCTACCGCTTCCTGCGTGCTTTACAACAGAACAGAGCACAATCGAGGCTTCTTTATTTGTTAGGTATTGTATTGTATTGTATTGTATTGTATTGTATTGTATTGTATTGTATTGTATTGTATTGTATTGTAGTGTAGTGTAGTGTAGTTTAGTGTAGTGTAGTGTAGTGTAGTGTAGTGTAGTGTAGTGTAGTGTAGTGTAGTGTAGTGTAGTGTAGTGTAGTGTAGTGTAGTGTAGTGTAGTGTAGTGTAGTGTAGTGTAGTGTAGTGTAGTGTAGTGTATTGTATTGGAAATATAGACCTTTAGTACCCAGTCTAACGGACTTAAGAGAGATGTTGGTAGATATACAAATCACAGTCAATAATATTCTATTGGAAAACAAGAAAATCAGCGAAGACGTAAAAGAACTAAAATCCACTGTAAACAAACAGCAAAGTGAGATTGTGGACCTCAAGAAACAACTCACTAAAGCCAGGACACAGTTTGCAGCTACGGAGAAAGAGCTCGACGATGCGAAGAAACGAATAAATGAACAACAAGAGGAAATAGCAGAGCTTTACGACCTCCAAGACCGTTTAGAACAATATACCAGGAAAAACTCTCTTGAATTCCATGGAATTCCAGAAAGCGCGTACAACTCCACAGAAGAGGCCATCCTAAAAGTAGCAGAAGCGCTAGAGGTTCCTGTCAACCCCGATGACATTGAAATTTCCCATAAATTAAATACTCGGGGCAACAAAGCAATAATTGCAAAATTTATTAGTCACAAAGCCAAGACGAATCTCTACAGAGCTAGAGCAAAACTTAAACACGTCAAACTGGCCGACCTCTTCCCCGACTCCTCGAGCTCTTACGCAACGAAAGTACAGTCGACAAGGATCTTCATCAACGAAAACTTAACTTCCTATCGTCGCCGCATCATGTCGAGAGCTAACGAGAAACGTAGAGATGGCGAACTGTTGAGCGCATGGTCGATGGACAGAACAATTTACGTGAAGACTTCGCCGAACGGGAAACCCATCAAAATCATCGAATTAGAGGACCTCGAGAATCAGTAGCCTGCTTTTAGAATTTTTTTGGGAGAGGGGACGGACTCTGTTTGGAACTGTGACTCATCTATTTACCCTACTTGCAAAAAGGTTTAGTTGTTCTCTTTTGTGTTGTTGTGTGTATTTGTCTGTGTGCGTTATCTGGATTGTTTATACTTTAGTGAGTTTTTTGTATTCTTTTTTTCTCGTAATTTAATTCCTTTTTTTCTTTTCTATCGTGTAATATGAATACGGGTAGTTTGCCCAAATTTGACGTCTTATCATTGAACGTTCGGGGAATCAGAGATCAAATCAAGAGGAGGAGTATATTTTCATACCTAAAAGATCAAAAAGCAAACATTTATTTTTTACAAGAAACATATTCAGCACGAGCCGATGAAAATATTTGGAGAAAAGAATGGGGTGGCGAGCTATTTTTCTCACATGGCACCACGCATAGTAAAGGTGTGTGTATTTTAATTAATCCCTTTGTACAACCAAAAGTTGATTATTCTTATGCCGATGACTCGGGCAGAATAGTGCTTATTACAGTCACTCTTAATGGACAAAACTATCACTGTGCAATATTTACGCACCTAATGACCAGGCCAATCAACTCCAATTCACGCAAGAGCTCAACAATTGCATAATCGATAAATCAGAGCTCACCTCGCTAATTGTCGGGGGAGACTGGAATTGTACTTTATCAAAAAAAGATAAGATCGGAGGTGCACCGTGGAAACCGTCCAGTTACCGTAATCTCATTCTGACAACGATGGAAATGTTTGACTTAATGGATATTCAAAGAATGCGACATCCAAAGTTACGCAAATTCACGTACGAATCAAAATCTCTTAAACTTAAATCTAGGATTGACATTTTCTTAATTGCAAAAAATCTCTCTGGGGATGTAAAGAATTCGGAAATTTACCATGCTATCGTACCTGACCATAACGCAATTTATATTTCGCTATCTTGGCCCAACAAACCTCCTCGGGGACCAGGACTCTGGAAATTTAACAACACCCTATTGAATGACATGCAGTATGTGAGTAAGGTTCGTGATACATACGCTCACGCGTGCAGTTATTATAGCCATGTGACGGATAAGAGGCTCTTTTGGGAGTTAATGAAAATGGAAATCAGATCTGCGACTATTTCCTTTTCCAAAAATAAAGCAAAATGTATCAGCAACCGAGAACAGGAATTAAGACGTAGAATAGACCAACTTGATGTTATTATCTGCGATAATTTTTCTTCCCCTTACATCGATGGAGTACTACGGGAGTATGACGGACTGAAAACGGAACTTAAGTCAATTTACGAAGAAAAAGGAAAACAGGCAATGTTTAGAGCAAAATGTCGCTGGATAGAAAATGGTGAACGCCCAACAAAGTATTTTTTCAATCTTGAAAAAAGTAATTACAACAAAAAAACTATCAGTGAACTTCGATTACAAAATGACTCTATTACGCGCAACGAGACACTGATTCTAGAGCAAATTGAAGATTATCATAGAAACCTATATACCTCGGATTTAACCTTTTCTGAAACTGCTTGTGACACATTCACTGAAAATGTTGAATCGCCTAAGCTTTCAGAGGACGTGCAAGGAACCTTGGAGGGTCCACTTACGTACGAAGAATGCAAAAAGATACTAGAAACCTTTCAGAATGATAAAGCACCGGGGGAAGATGGATTTACCGTTGAATTTTATATCTATTTTTTCGATCTTTTAGGAAACGATTTAATAGCAAGTTTTAACGAAGCGCACGAGAAAGGTGAACTCTCCATTTCACAACGAAGGGGAATAATTACTTTAGTTCCGAAAGAAGACTGGTCACTCCTAGATCTTTCAAACTGGAGACCGATTACTTTGCTTAATGTTGATCTTAAAATAGCGGCAAAAGCAATAGCCAGACCCATTGAACCGACACTACCAAACCTGATCCACTCTGACCAAACAGGCTTCGTAAAAGGGAGATACCTTGGGGAAAATATCCGACTTATAAGTGACATAATGGAATATACGAGCCTACAAAACTTACCTGGCATTCTAACCTCCCTAGACTTCCGTAAAGCTTTTGACTCGATTGAATGGCCCTTTATAATGAAAACTCTAGACCATTTTAATTTTGGCAGTGACATCAAGCGCTGGATTAAGACATTCTACACGAACACAGAAAGTGCGGTACAAAACAATGGTTTTATAACCAGTTGGTTTAAACCATCAAAAGGAGTTCGACAAGGTTGCCCACTCTCCCCTTATTTGTTTATTCTTTCTGCAGAGGTACTCTCAAATAAGATACGTCAGGATTCCAACGTGAGAGGAATCAAAGTCTTCGGTAAGGAAATCAAGCTGTCCCAATTCGCTGATGATACAACTCTATTCAATGCGGACATAGAATCTTTAGAAATGGCCTTGAAAATTGTTGGGGATTTCGAACGAATTGCTGGTCTGTCCCTAAATGTAAAGAAAACGAAGGCGCTTTGGTTGGGGAAATGGAAAAGTAATCGAGGTAAGCCTCTGGATTTAAAATGGTTCCACAGCCCGTTAAGATATTGGGGATATATTTTTCGTATAATATTAAGGAGAATAACGAGCTCAACTTCGACAAAAAGATCCAAAAGTTGCAAACTAAGCTGGATATGTGGAGTTCACGGGACTTGACCATATTTGGAAGAGCCATGTTAATTAAAACCTTGGGTATATCGCAACTTATTTATTCGGTCTCTAATCTGGATGTTCCCAAAGGAATTGTGGAAATTGTAAGAACAAAATCTTTTAAGTTCCTCTGGAAAAACAAAAAAGATAAAATAAAAAGATCAGGTGTTTACCAAGATCCAGACAACGGTGGAATACGCATGATCGACTTTGATATTATGTTAAAAGCCCTAAAACTCGCCTGGATCCCGAGACTGTTGCGGACTTCGGACAATAGTAATTGGTGTACTATTCCAGAGCACTATTTCAGAAGAAAGGGAGGGTTAAACTTTCTACTAAGGTGCAACTACGACACAAATTATTCTAAAGATCTCCCGCCCTTCTATAAGAAGATACTAGACTTCTTCAACGAACTAAAAACTCTTTACTCGTATGATCAAAAGCAGGAGTTAGTATTGTTTAATAACAAAGATATATTGGTGAACGGGAAACCCATCTTCCTTAGTGAATGGTTTAAAAAGGGTATTTTATCAATTAATGACCTATTGAATGAAAGTGGCAATTTTTTAACATTCCGCGAGTTTTGTGATAAATATTCCTGTGAATCCAATTTTTTACAGTATCATCAAGTTGTTAGTGCTATTCCGGAACGCTTAAGGTCTCTAGCCAAGTGCTCCGACATCATCAACAAATCATTTTTTACCGGAAATGATAATATCTTTTCCCTCAACGAATCGACACAAATTAATCTGCACAAGGCTAAGTCAAAGGACTTTTATAATTTGCTTAACGTCAAGATTCACACCGAAAATCAAACGGGCCCTAAACGTTGGAGCGAAAAACTCTCTTTAAAAAGGGACGTGTGGACTAAGATCTTTAAATCACTAAAAAATATTTGTAAGGAAACTAACCTCAAAGAGTTTCAATTTAAATTAATCCATAGAACGATAGTAACTAAGAGAGAATTATTCAGATTTGGTATTAAGGCGGACGATGAATGTCTATACTGCGGAGATAAAGATTCAATTGAGCACTCTTTTATCGAATGTATGTTTACCAAATTGTTTACCCAAAAAGTCTTGAACTGGTTCAACCAAGTGAATGCGTGTCAAATTTCTCCTACCACAGAGGAGACCTTGTTCGGTATTACTGCAAGCTCTCACGACATAGCAATAATACGGAAATTCAACTACACCACCTTATTTATGCGCCATTATATTTATTCAAGCAAGTTAAATAGCCTGGCCATCTCCATTCAGGATTTTATCAGTAAGCTACACATTAAATACAATCTTGAAACTTTGTCTTAATTAAATGTTTAAGTGAGAAGTACCCCTCCCTCCTCAAAGTCAATATACAGTATAACGTATTGTAAGTAACTGTATGTACAGCAAGTAATGTAAGTAGAGTATTATATTGTTAGCAGTGTAAGTAGCCCGTATTGCAAGTAATTGTATTTTCTGTAAGGAACTGTATTGAGTATTGTATTGGCAGCATAAGTGACCCGTATTGTAAGTAACGTAAGTAAGTATTGTAGAACTGTGTTTTGTAAATTAAAATTATTAAAAAAAAAAAAATAATAATAATAATAATTAATCAGGTGATATATAGAAATTCTCGCGCTTTCATTGGTCGAGACCGACGTCATATTCCACTATAATCACCTCCGTCTAATTTTCAAAATGGCCGCCTCGCGCTTTGTCAATGTCTATGAAGAAGAAATTAATACAACTGAACTTCCGGCTGCGACCACCTCTCCTCAGCGACCAGCTTTCCAAAAAACCAAAAGTTTCCAAGTCAAATCACTATATTTGGAACCTCTTGTAAGCGACCACCTCTCGTAAGCGACCGGGACCACTTTTAGAGCTAAAAGTTTGAAATTGTCTTCTGTTTTTTAACCTCCCGTAAGCCACCACTTGACAGATAATAGAGCGAAAATTGTATAATAAGGTGTTGTTACATTATCGCATTCCTGGGTTGTACAAGACACGGAGATTTCTCAATGGGAAGTATCGGATTTTATTCTCGAAATTGACTTTTCACGTGAATAAAACATTAAAACATGGGGTAATTCTCTGAAGTTACCATATGCTAATGAGGCAAAATTTTGACCCATTATGGTCTAAGCTCTCGTACGCGACCAGCTCCCGTAGGTGCCTAGGGGAGGTTCGACTATATAAGGAAAGAAAATGCTGGTTCACATGTTATCTTTGAAAAGTGTCATTCCGTTCGGAGTGACACTTTTCAAAGGCAAGATGTGAAAATTGTGCTAAATATAACAAAGAAACCTTTTAAATTCCCGTGAAAATGTCGCTTATGTCGATATGCATAAGCAAATCAAAACAACCATTAAATTTTCGCAACACTTTGGTTGTTTACTCTATTCATTTAACAGAATGGTTTCAACAACAAACCGAGTTTGCCACTGACTTTGAGAGGAAGAGTCATATAAAACGAGCAAAAGCTCCTTTTATATTTGAAATTCGAACATAACAAACGCTTCAAACACTCTCATCCCGATCTACTTTGTTTCCGTTCGCAGAAAATCTGATTTCGCATGAATATTGAACAGAAAAAAAAAAAAAAAAAAAAATAGCGCTTAAATGCTCGTTATTTATGTTTTCCCGGGCTTGTTTCTACTTCTATGGTATGGGTTACATCTTGTAAATTAAAATCTAAAAGAAAAGATTCCGGCATCTTTCGAATCGTTAACGGAAGTCTGATTCAACATCGCTTGAACTGAACTGCGATAAAACTTCCTATAGCCCTTTCTTATACGTATAAACACTCGCCACGTCCGCCATATTTCTTTGCAATGTATTTAAACCAATCAGCCTGTTTGTATGAATAGGCCAATCAGCAAGGGTGTTAGTTCAGCCTTACCCAGAGTATTCTCCCGCCCGCCATTTTGAAAAGTGGGAAAGGCCCTGGGGACGAGGTTGGCCCGCTCATTGAACAAGTCATATAATAATACCCGTTTTTGATTTAAGATATGGCAATGAAAATATAAGAAATATACTGTTCAGATATCATTATACAACATATCGCATATACATGTTGTAGGTCTAGAAAGCGCTACCGCGCGACGTCACAGTTTAAATGCACAAGTTTAATCATGCTGGGCGTAAGCACGAGAGAAACAAAAGTGATCGTGGGTGTGTGTGATTCAACTGAAAAAGTAAACGAGACAAAATATTTAAGTACAAAATATAACGACAGAAAAAAAAACTGGCAACGAAGCAAAGTAAACTTACAAAATTGTGACGACTCGAATTCTAGAATTTGTACTTCAGGGCTCACAATTGCAACAGTGAAGCAGCTAAGGAAAACGCGGTAGAAACCTGCAGATCGAACTTTCAGTGCTAACAAGCACTGGCGAAAATGAAAACACAAAACTACGCATAATGAAGAACGCTTAGTACTACAGAGTGGGTTGCATAATTTCCAGGGGGTCACGGAAAAACGTGACACCCAAAAGCAAAGTAACTTCTAGTCGATACACATGTGGTTCGCTATCAAAAGACATTTACGACCGCGTGACATGATGATATTGTTCCCCATAGAGGGAAATAAAATTTACAGAAGAGCGTTGCTCAAACAATTATGAAAGTAATCATTAAAGGGTTTGAAAGAAGAGGGAAGAAAAGGGGAAGACCAAATGATGACTGACTGTTACCGTGAAATAAAGAAATAAGTTAGATAGAAAGCTAGCGTATCACAGTTAGCAACACAACAAACACAACAACATCGGCGTGGCTTTTACTAGAAAGTGCTAACAACAAGAACAAGTCGCCTTAAAAATACGTGCTAATTGAAAAAAAAATTGACGAAAAATTTCGTTTCAGTTCAGAGGGTAGAATTAAAGATTTGTTCCAAATCTAGGGAGGTTTAGGTCATGCAAACTTCTGGTACAGTTTATATTACCTTGCAACTGTGGAACGTTTCAGAGTAAAATACATGTAAACTGATTTATACATATATATATATATTTTACTAACAGATAACTTCCTCTGCAGGTGCTTTCAGCTGAAAAAGATGTCACTTCTTTAGACGAGGAATGCCCTATTCATGCTGGTGCTAATAAGCTGGTTTATTAAATATTTGTAAAGCAATATCCATAGCTATGTGAAGAGTAATTGCTACCAACCGAATGAGGAAAAAACTCCTACCTGTTCCATACGTGCTCTTCAAAAAGCGGTAAAAAAGATTGCTATTGACGACTCAAAACTGACCATATTTTAACTGTTAGTTATGTAAGATAATGCTGCACAATATGCAGGATATCGTTTTCCTTTTATTCTAACTTGCATTTATGTATGTATTTCTTCTCTTACGATAATAATATCGTCTTTAATGTAAATATTAACTTATGTCATACTTAACATGCGGCCAACGCCAACTTATATCTGCACGACGGTGACCAACTCGAAAGCTCATTGGCTACTTTGGTCACTGTACACAACTAAATATTGTTTCTTCTAGTCAATTTCTATTTGTATTTTTTTTTCTGTATTATTGTAAACCATCTTGTGTCATGTTAAGTTGTTTTCTGTAAACAGTGTGCAATAATAAAAACTGAAACTGAAACTTACTCATTATACGCAGCAATAAAAGCTTTGAATAATTAAGCTTTGAGTGTATGTTATAGAAAAGTTGGCAAATTTGGCAAAGCGATAAACTATTTTCAGCCGCTGCTTGAGGCTTTAATCGAACATACGCTCGTGAACCAACTGAACCCACCTCACTATTTGTGTTAATGATTCTATCTGGCTTTCGTTCTTCACAATTCCAATTCTTTCATGCATAATCTAACAGCTCGCAATTCTCTTTTACTATATTCATAATTTACGAGTATACTGAGAATAAACAAGACTTCTTAGTGTTAAAAAAGAAACTAGACAGATGGGCCAATGTGTAACAGATCAAAGCACCTGCAGAGGAAGTAAAACCTAGGTAAGATTAACGCGCAACATGCATCGGTATAGGAGCCTTAAAATGTAAAACTTCATGAACAGTCACTTAAAACAGCTACAAATAGGGACAATGGGATGTGTTATCAGCGACATATGAAATTATCATATCAATCAGACGTTAAGCTACCAGCTGACCAAAGTATTTTGTCGACTAACAGCGAATTCAATTTTCTGATCACCCAAAAACAATGCCGAACATTACTGGAGATGGAAACTTCCCACTTTTTCACAAGGTATTCAGTGCACCACCAGAAGTGCTGTCATTTTCAGCTTTGAACATCTTCCTATCCATCACCGCATCTCTAGGCAATGCTCTGATCCTGATTGCTCTTCATAAAGTCTCTTCTATTTATCCTCCGACGAAACTTTTCTTGCGATGTCTAGCGGTCACTGATCTCTGCGTTGGTCTTCTTGTACAACCATTCTATGCAACATTCCTCCTGTCTGGTATAAGAGAGGTGAGCAAGAACGTTGTTAACGTTTTAAGTTGGATTTTGTGTGGAGTATCCCTCTTGACGTCGGCCGCAATAAGTGTGGACAGACTTCTCGCCCTGTTGTTACGACTGAGATACAGACATGTCGTAACTTTGAAGCGAGTTCGTGTATTTATAATTTGTTTTTGGGTAATTGGTGCTTCCCTTGGATCGATCCGATGGTGGAGGGAGGATATCACCTTCATGTTAGCCTCTATAGTCTTGACACTTTCTCTATTAACTTCGATTTTCTGTTACACAACAATCTTCTTCAGACTACGACATCAACAAGTCCAAGTACAAAACCATGTCCTACAAGGACAAGCGAACGGAGGAGGGATTCCACTCAACATCGCAAGATTCAAAAAGACAGTTTCTAGTGTTTTGTGGGTACAGTTGGCTTTAGTTGTCTGCTATGTTCCTTTTGGCATTTTGGTTGTGCTAAATTTAAACGGAATAGGAAGTGATGTGTCTTTACTAGTCACAAATACTCTAGTTTTCTTAAACTCATCTCTAAACCCGATCCTGTATTGTTGGAAGATTAGAGAGGTCAAGCAAGTAGTGAAAGACACAATAAGACAGCTTTACTGTTTTTAAGAAATTAGCTAAAATTAGCTGTAAAGGTCGATATCTAACCCTAGCCCAAAGAAAAATGATACAGTGTAAAAATAGCATAGAGCAGATTTAAAATGGCTAAATTCACTTCTTGTATGATAGTCTCACTAATAGGGTGGTGGCTTTTACTGCTAACGATTAATATCTTGGCTTTCTTAAGGCCAACGACCGGTTTATTCACTTTCCGTACGGTTAAAAGAAATCTTAGAAACAAATTACCATTGTTTTAAGCAGTTAAAAATTAATTTCAATCAGTAGAAAAGTGAGAAATCTATTTCGATTATTGAGGACCATTCCGGGATGGAGAAAGGGTACTATAATAAGAATTCGTAACTAATGTAGTCACTTCTGAGTCTGCCGTCTTTTCCCAGTACTATCAAACCACAAGACACTGATGACACAAAAAGTCTTACATGACAAGACATAGGCATGAAACTTTCTCTTTTTGGCTAAAAAGTTTTACGGTTAACATTTTGATGGACCGTTAACGGTTAAAATTTTCCAATTTCTACGCTTAACGGTTTACGTTTTGGCCTGTTTAACAGCTAACGGTTAACCCCATTGGAATTGAGACCCTCTTGTACTGCTCACAATTGCCTTCATAGTTCAAATCCAAAGAAACGTTATAACGGCAAAGCAGTTAAGCTCTGTTTAAGAGCTAAACTGCTCTTAAAGAGAGAGTAGAAGAACAACAAAGTAGTAGAAGAAAGCCAATCTCTCAGCATTAAGATGAAGGGTAAGACGGCTGATCTCCCTTTTTTTGGATAGGCCTTATTCAGATAACCTGCAACAGGCTTTGATGCGCGAGCAAAGGCAAAGCCGGGAGATCGAATTTCTTGCAATTTCTTGCTCGAGACTTTCTTGGAATTTCCGACGCAAAGAGTGATCTAACTATAACTCACCTTGGGAATAAGGCCTATATTGAGGATTAATTCTATTACCCTTCATCCACTCTTACATTTATCAAGTTAAAAAGGCAAATCACCTGCCGTAGCAGACAAAGAGACATCGACTGGGCTAGAAATCACTAACACACATCGGACAAGGTCGCAATTATGTTAAATTCCGTAATTAGTAATATCATTTCAGTCCAATGGCTGGAACTAAACATTTGTTACGTAATCCAGTGGGTTTTAGACCTAAGTGCAATTTCCATTTTCAATTTTTGCAATGTTCAGAGTAAAATTTGACAAAAATTTAACTTCCTTTTTATCTAGTTTTTACTTCCTCTGCGGGTGCTTTGATCTGAAACAGCTGTCATTTCTTCAGACATTATTTAAAAGTGCGCTTTTTAGGCTGATGGTAATTTATGCACTAAATATTTGTAAAGTAATATGCAAATTCATATGATTAATTAATAATAGTCTCGGGTGGAATAGGGGGAAAACTCCCTTTCTAATAATTACGCCCTAAGGCCTATTACGGGGGAAATTAGAAAAATAGGCTAATTCCACTTAGTGCTGCTTGTAGTTTAATCAAACGAGCGCTTGTGAAATAGTTGTTAAATAAACTTTGTCCCTCGATAGGCCTAAACTCAAAATGTACCTTTTTTGCAGTTGACCTTAACTTTTGTGTTACCAGGGTCTTTTTCTGGTACCGTTGCATTCTGCGCTGTTAATTTCTTAACAATGCCAATGAGTTTTCACTCACTGTTTTTCTCTGCAGAACTCAGTGCAGTGGCCTTGAAACTGCACTGGGTACAGGCGATTTATTTTCCAAGTTCAGGTGCTCATAGCCACTTTAATTTAGTTCGCGCTTGAATACCGGCTGTTCGTTAACATGAAAACAAGACGAGAGAAAATTTGAAAACTGATAAGCTACTAGGTTGAAAGGAAGACGCTTAGCTCTTGTCCACAGTTTCTGCAGCATAAAGAACTTGGAAGATAAGTTTACTCCTTCTGGATAGGATGCTAGTAGTTCACCGCAGGGTTACCCCCTAGTATGAACTTTATTATAGTGTCTATTAAAGCATAGTGGAATTAGCCCACGAATTGGGGACACTATTTAAAACTTATTCAAAAATTTGCAGCGATTATCCATAATATTTCTATTTGGTTTTAAATATAAATTCTGAAAATTAATCCATAATGGCTTGAAAGAAGAGTGAAGAAGTGAGAAAGACCGAAAGATGAAAGGCTGTTGTCAAGAAATAAAGAAATAACTCATGCGTATCAAATTAACCAACAAATACAAGAACATCGCGCCAGAGAACGTCAACAAGTAGACCAAGCTAACTATCTTATATTCCGTAATGAATAAAAAATTTCATTTTAGTCCTGACCGATACTTAAAAATAAAGATATGTATAATGTTACATAATCACCAGTTTCAGGCAATCCGAGTATATAATTTATATTTGCAATTGCCGAACTGTTCAGAGTAAAATGTCCCGAGAAATCAACTTTTATCGAGTCCATACTAGCTCTACAGGTGCTTTCATCTGAAAAAGATTTCATATCTTCACACGAGGAAATGTTTTATTTAGACTGGTGGTAATTCTTTCACTGAAAATTTATAAAGCATTATGAAAATTTATGTGATTATAGTCAGTGCGTAGGGCCCTTAAAAATACATACATAATACATGAAAATAGTCGCGTAAAACGGTTATAAAAGACAACTGCATGTTAAATCAGAGACGTATGAAACTCTCAAAACTCTCAAGCTGACCAAGATTTTCTAACAACTAAGTTAAACGCTCTCAATAGGAACTTCAATTATCTCCACCCGAGCTAAGATCAATGGTGAACATTACTGGAAACTTCACAAGCAAACTGGACCAAGTACTTAACGCATCACCAGCGGGTATTATTAAATTGTTCTCAGCTTTGAACATTTTCCTATCCATCACCGCATCTCTTGGCAATGTTCTGATTCTTATTGCTCTCCATAAAGTCTCTTCCATTCATCCTCCGACCAAACTTTCCTTTCGATGTCTGGCGGTCACTGATCTTGGAGTTGGCGTTTTTGTGCAACCACTCTATGCAACGCTAATTATGTCTCCCTTGATAAAGATGGACGTCAAGGAGATAATTATGACAAGCCGAGTTCGTGTTGCCCTCGGCTGGATTTTTTGTGGAGTATCTATCTTGACGTCGGCCGCTATTAATGTTGACAGACTTCTTGCCCTGTTGTCGGGACTGAGATACAGACATGTCGTAATTAACATTGAGGCGAGTTCGTGTAGCTATAATTTGTTTTTGATTTTTAGTGTTTCTCTTGGATCGATCCGCATTCCCAGAAGTGATATCGCCCTCAAAGCCGCCTCTGATCTCCTTCCCCTTTCGCTGGTAATTTCGATTTTTTTCTACACAAGGATTTTTTTTTGAAATTCGACATCAACAAGCTCAAGTCCCTCGAGGACAAGCGAATGAAGGAGAGATTCCAGTGAACATGGCAAGATACAAGAAGTCAGTTTCTAGCATATTGTGGGTGCAGTTAGCATTAGTTGCCTGCTATGCTCCTTGGAGCATTACCGTTGTGTTATATGTTAACGGAATGGAAAAGGGTGATTCATGGCTAGTTACAGAGACTCCAGTATTCTTTAACTCATCTCTAAACCCGATACTGTATTGTTGGAAGATCAGAGCAGTGAGACAAGCGGTGAAAGACACAATAAGACAGCTGTACTGTTAAATTTGTAAAAAAAAATAAGCTGTAGAGATCAACATAAGTTGTTAAAGCTAGAAAGAACAAAAGAAAATGGATTTAAAATACATTTATTTATTAAAAACTGCAATACTCAAACTAATCTTCAATTCCTACCAAATTTAACATAGTACTAACAATTTTTAATCAATTAACGCTACCTTTATAATGCAAATATTGTTAAGATAATGATTTGAATAGTTAACATGACATCATCATTGTTTCATTTTAAACTCATTTTTCAAAACAACAAGAGGCCTAGAGACCTTAACGCGGATGGTTATTCAGTTTATTGCGAATGTTACCCCATGTTTTCTACGAGCTGTACAGTTCTCATTCGGCTTGCTACGTATGGCTTTGCAAGTCAGTTTCTAGCATATTGTGGGTGTGGTTAGCATTAGTTGCGTGCTATCCTCTTTGGGGCATTGCCGTTGTGTTATATGTTAACGGAATAGGAAGTGACGAGGCATGGCTAGTTTCAGAGACCCTGATCTACTTAAACTCATTTCTAAACCCGATCCTGTATTGTTGGTAGATCAGAGCAGTGAGACAAGCAGTGAAAGACACAATAAGACTGCTGTACTGTTAAATTTGTAAAACAAAATAATAAACTGTAGAGATCAACATAAGCTGTTAAGACTAGAAAGAATGAAAGTAAAGAAGATTTAAAATACATTTAAGTAACATAGTACTAACAATTTTTAATCAATTAACGCTAGGTTTATAACGCAAATATTGTTAAGATAATGATTTGAATATTTAACACAACATCATCATTGTTTCATTTTAAACTCATTTTTCAAAATAAGAAAAGTAAGTGTCTTCGTTACTTCCAGAAACTCTAGTTTTAATAAACTCGTCTCTAAACCCGATCCTGTATTGCCGGAAGATCAAAGCAGTAAGATCGATAAGCAGATCACTCATTGCAATACTCAAAATTATCTTTAAATCCAACGGAACTTTAACATATACTTAAGTGCACAATCACGAAGTATGGAGCATTACTGTAAAAACCTAAAAGGAACCGGGATTTTTAGTTTGTAGCAGATTCAGAACGGAAAACGTCAAACATTTAGCGAAAGATGCGCCATCCAAGATGCAGTCACTCGGGCCTTGCACGCGGCGACTGTATCCGCAGTACGGGTTGCAGTGGCGGTGTTTTGATTCCATTTTATTTTGTCTTTCGAGAAAACTAAGCGGTTTTATCTTTTGTAAGTTAAAGCGCGAATTTTTGTCTTATCAAACACTCGATAGAAAGAGCGATTCCTGGAATATTTTTCCTTCCCGAATGAGTACGCTGAGAAGCAAAATAAAAGAAATTGTAGATTCCGTGCACGGGTAAGATTTTTGGAGTTTTCAATTACCCTGTGCCTAATTTTGGTGTTTTAAAAAGGTTATTCATCAGTGACGTTAATTGACCTCGTTGCTATTGTTCGTTACCAGTGGAGCTGATATTGGAATAAATGATTACTTCTTTGCATTGGTCCGTTTTGCGGAGAACATTACATAGGAGTATGCTTCATGTTGGGAAGTAAATGAAACTAATAATTAGGAGGATGCCCGCGTAAGAACGGATAAGGCAAATTTCGGACCTTCCCCGACTGGCTTCATTTTTCAGTGAAAGTAAACTATTATATTCAATTTACAAATATCGCATTTATTCGAATCAATTCGATTTTTTTTCATTGTTAACTGGTCACTGAGGAGGTCGTATCTGGTTTTGTGAATCACCTGTGTTCAAAGTCCTGTACACTTGATCCAATTCCATCCTCAGTGTTCAAAGGGTGCCGTCATTATCTGCTTCCAATAATCACTCGTATAGTTAACTTGTCTCTTACAAGTGGCCAAGTACCTGATAGATTTAAGGTTGCCATGTTGAAGCCGTTGTTGAAAAAGAGTGGAGCTGATCATGAACTATTTTCGAACTTTCGTCCTGTCTCGAATTTATATTTTCTATCCAAAGTTACGGAGAAAGCAGTTGCAGCACAATTAATGGACCACCTTAATGATAATGAAGGCTTATTAGAAGAATTTCAGTCGGCATATAAATCTCATCACAGTACAGAGACTGCGCTTGTGAAAGTTCAAAATGATATTTTGAAGGCTATTGACAATAACAGATCGGTTATATTACTATTGCTCGATTTATCGGCTGCGTTTGATACTGTCGATCATTCGATTTTGTTATCTAGACTACAGAATCGCTTTGGTATTAGGAACACTGCTCTTAATTGGTTTCATTCGTATCTTCACTCACGCGAACAGTTTGTTTCTGTCAATGGAATTGAATCGTCAAAGAAGAATTTACCCTACGGGGTACCACAGGGTTCTGTACTGGGACCCTTGTTGTATTCCCTTTATGCAAGTCCGCTGGGTGACATAGCCAGAAAGCATAGCATACCGTTTCATCTCTATGCAGATGACATACAGTTGTACTTGTCGTTTACGTCCAATTGCCCTAATCATCTATCAAGCTCAAAGATGGCAGTAGAATTATGTGTTAAGGACATTGGGGACTGGATGCTGCGTAACAAACTTAAGTTAAATCGGGATAAGACTGAACTTTTGGTTATTAGTTCTAAATATCGTCCACGACCACCCCTCGACTATATACGAGTTGGTGATGAAGTAATCAAGTCTAGTAAACAGGCCAGGAATTTAGGAGTTGCATTCGATCAATGTTTGGATTTCAAAGAACACGTTAAAATAACCTGCAAGAGCGCATTTTTCCGCATTCGTAGTATAGCTAAAATTAGGCGATACCTATCCCAGAGTACTACTGAGACCATTGTTCACGCTTACATAACATCGCGTTTGGACTATTGTAACGCCCTACTGTACGGTCTCCCAAAGTATCTGATTAATAGACTTCAGCTTGTACAGAACTCAGCAGCTCGCCTTGTTACCTTGACTAGAAGGCAGGAACACATCACACCAATACTAAGGAGCTTACATTGGTTGCCAGTTCATTTTAGGATTATTTTCAAAATATTGTTGTTAACTTACAAAGCTCTGAATGGACTGGCCCCTGATTACATTAGAGACCTACTGCGATTTAACATTTCTGGTCGGACACTAAGATCTTCAAACAACAGGTTGCTTGATGAGCCTAGAGCAAATCTTAAAACGTATGGTGAAAGGGCTTTTTCCGTGGCGGCACCAAGGCTCTGGAATAAACTACCCCTCCAGATCAGACTTTCATCATCAGAGGCAGTTTTTAAGGCTAATCTTAAGACTTATCTTTTTAAGCGTGCATTTGATTTGTAGTTTTTACTTTTTATTTGTAGCCTAATTGTATTATATAGCGTATTTAATTCTTAGGATTTTAACTTTTAGGATTTAGGATTTTAGGTTTTTAAAGAATTAGGATTTTAATTTTAAAGTATTGTAAAGCGCCATGGACAATTAGTGGAAAATGGCGCTATATAAATGTATATTTATTTATTTATTTAAAGTGACCTCGAAACTGGCTAAATTACCTCCGCAGGCTCTGAAATTTTGCTATAAACGTTGAACGCTGCCAAAACACTTGTCAGCTTGTTATTCTAACAAGCTGAATGTTTTACATGAAAAAGTTTCATCGGTCTTCAATATTTTAACGGTTTATCAATTTTATTCTGTCAAAGTTTGCCGGAATTATGAATTTTCTAAAATATCTCCTACCAAACTCCAAAATGTGCGAAGCGTGACTTACCTAAAGTTAAAAGCTATTTTCTCAAATGTGGGACCTGCTCTAGAAACGGATCTATGATAACTCAAAAGTACTCACATCAATGTAAAAACACATGGAATAAAATCTGTGAACACTCCTCACTGTGCGCCGTACAGAGCTCCACGAATTTGCCAAATATTCGCCAATTTGACGGCAAATAAAAATAACGGCGGTCCCACTGTAACCAAAAAACATGAACAGTAAACGCTTGGAAATAAAATAATCATCACTACAGGTCAAATTATGGAATTTTAAATTAGATTATCCGCGGTTCAGCCGTTGTTTCGGGAAAATCTACCTTCATTTGGTATTTTAAACAGTAGAAACGATGAATATTTTTTTCCATCGATATGCAAATTACATGCACTGTAGCCGGGTGAGTTTTTCTTGCGATGAGACGACCAACTACTTAAACTGATTTCTTTTATACATTTTCTAAGGCAAATAATTCATCTTTCCAGAGGGTAAAAATTGTCCCAGCCTCCTTGCAAAAGCTTTTCTTACCGGTTAGTGAGCTCTTTTCACTTCTCACGATGCGGTAACGCAATGTTTACTTTTCAAGTTTCAGTTTTTTGTCTCACTTTAATTGAATTAAGCCGACGAACCAGGTTGGCTCTTTTGTCCAAAACTACCTCTTCTCGAGAAATTCCGTAGTATACAAAAATTTTTGCTGCTGGGGTTACTTAAGTTAAAAAGGTTTTGCATGAGTGTATTTTCGCTAGGGGTACAATCGCAAAAAATTTTGTTTCATCCTGAATCTGCTACAAACTAAAGAAACCCGGTTTCTTTTTGGTTTCTACAGTAATGCGCCATATTTCGTGATTGTGCACTTAAGTATATGTTAAAGTTCCGTTGGATTTAAAGATAATTTTGAGTATTGCAAAGACTGATAGATTTGCTATTTTAAATGCTCTTTCTTTCGTTATTTCAAGACTGTTAGATTGCTCAAAACGTATGTTGATCTACATGTATACAGCTAATTATTTAAAGGACAGTACAGCTGTTTGATTGTCTTTCACTGCTTGTCTCACTGCTTTGATCTTCCAACAATACAGGATCGGGTTTAGAGACGAGTTTATTAAAACTAGAGTTTCTGTAAGTAGCGAAGAAACTTCTTTTTCCATCCATTTACATATAGCACAAGGTCGATCCCCAAGGAGTATAGCAGGCAACTAATGCCAACTGCACCCATGAAATGCTAGAAACTGACTTTCTATTTCTTGTTATGTTCAGTGGGATTTCTCCGTCGTTCGATGGCCCTTGAGTGACATGGTTTTGTACTTGGGCTTGTTGATGTCGTAATTTGAAGAGAATCGTTGGGTAATAGAAGACAGAAATTATCAGAAAGAACGGAACTAGAGTAGAGGTTGCTTTGTGGGCAATACCGGTGGACATGATAATTGCGGATCCAAGAGAAGCTGACCAATAAACCGAAAACAAATGATGACAAGACGAACGCGCCTTAGTGTTACGACACGTTTGTATCTCAGTCCCAACAACAGGGCGAGAAGGGTATACGGTAACCTTAAGTGTAACCGCAGTAGACAGATTTGAAATATAATTTGCTTGGAATTTTGACTGCGAAACAAATTCATTGCCTCTAGTGTTTAATTCCCCAAACTTGACGCTGGTGAGGATTCCAAGTGAAAACTTAGGATTGTGGTCCTACTTGTTTAGGACAGACATTTAAATGTTTTTATCCATCGAAGTATTTTCTTAGGGTTCTCCCAAAGTACTGTGTGTTACGTTCTTTATTCTTTATTGAACAGATCAAACGCGAGCGAGAGCCTATAATCACGTGATCTAACAGGAATACATTAGCAGAGATAACAAGATGTAACTAGCATACATTAGTCACGTAACACTGTGTTCATGTTTTAGATAGATCTGGCATGAAATACTTTGTGTTTTTACTTATTTTTATAAATAAAATCAGTTGATTACTGTCTTTATTGTAGAATATATAGTATCTTATAGTGCTCAAAGAAAGTTTAAGCCATGCCAAGAATAGCGATAGTCTTTGGACTAAAAGTTTCCCTCAGCTGAGTAAAATTTGCCAGGTTCCTTCTTATTCTGCCCCAGATTAAACAAACCTGGGTTACCGTTTGGCCGTTCTTCTACTTCTTTGTTGTTCTTCTACTTCATTAACCTGGGCTAAACTGCAATGCCATTATAACGTTTCTTTGGATTTGAACAATGAAGGTAATTTTGAGCAATACAAGAGGGTATCAATGGGATTAACCGTTACCTGTTAAACAGGTCAAAACTTTAATCTTTAGGAGTAAAAATTGGAAAATTTTAACGGTTAGCCGTCGAAATGTTTTTTAGTCAAAAAAGTGACAGTCAAGAATCTGGAATATGATAGATCATTGACATAAAACAATGAAGAAGAGACTTAGGTCTGTGCAGTTTATCATTCGCGCGTTACTCAGAGAAGTGTCACACCGGCAAATTTATGGAACTTTGTAAGGAGACGCCACTTGTGCCAATGGCATCAACAAGGCAGTCGTACATACATACATACATACATACATACATATACAAACTTTATCAACGTGTCTTCATATCTAGCCGATGGGGAAAAAACCCCTCTACTAATTGAGGACACTTAGTATAATTAATCATTTATCTACTATTTTCTAATGAACTATTAAAAAGCCTGGCAATAGTAAAGTAACAAAAACATCTCTGACTGGGGTTTTCTATTGAAACGAAACGTTATTACTCAAGAGATTCAATACGTTCAAATTAACATTTTTTCTAGTGTAAGAACTGATCAGTGAGCAAAATCTAAAGCGATGACTCATCTTCAGAACTACGCAGCAGCCTTCTCGGGCCACCATTTTAATGCCACGCAACGCTAAAGCTAAGAAAATTCAAAAATGCTCTGTTACAAAACCGGAGTGTCCTGTCGAGCTAAAACGTTGTAAAACGTCACGTTCTTAGAGTCTCTTACACCTGATGGGACTTAAACCTTAGAAGTATAGGTAATTTTCAATTTTGGAATATGATTACGTCACATGATATCCGGCCTAGCAAAAAGAAATCCCCCGCGAGTCGTTGTTTTGGTAGTCTCCTGAGCCAGCCGATTAATGTTCCCCTCCCGCTGGAAGCTAAATATTGCTTTTATTGTTTTGAAAAATGAGTTTAAAATGAAACAATGATGATGTTGTGTTAAATATTCAAATCATTATCTTAACAATTTGCATTTTAAATGTAGACTTAATTGATTAAATTGTTAGTATCATGTCAAATTTGGTTGGAATTGAAGATACGTTTGAGTATTGCAGTTTGTAATAAATTAATGTATGTTAAATCCTCTTTTCTTTCGTTATTTCTAGCCTTATCAACTTATGCTGATCTCTACAATTTATGATTTTTTTTACAAATTTAACAGTACAGCTGTCTTATTGTGTCTTTCACTGCTTGTCTCACTGCTCTGATCTTCCAACAATACAGGATCGGGTTTAGAGATGAGTTAAAGAATACTAGAGTCTCTGTAACTAACCATGAATCACCCTTTTCTATTCCGTTAACATATAACACAACAGCAATGCTCCAAGGAGCATAGCAGGCAACTAATGCTAACTGCACCCAAAATATGCTGGAAACTGACTTCTTGTACCTTGCCATGTTCACTGGAATCTCTCGGCCTTCGTTCGCTTGTCCTTGAAGGACTTGAACTTGTTGATGTCGTAGTTTAAAGAAAATCCTTGTGTAGCAAAAAATCGAAATTACCAGCGAAAGGGGAAGGAGAGTAGAGGCGACTTTGAGGGCGATATCACTTCTGGAAATTCGGATCAATCCAAGAAAAACACTAGTAAACCAAAAACAAATTGTAGCTGCACGAACTCGCCTTAATGTCACGACATGTCTGTATCTCAGTCCCAACAACAGGGCGAGAAGTCTGTCCACACTAATTGCGGTCGACATCAAGACAGATACTCCACAAAAAATCCAGCTTAAGGCATCACGCACTCGGCTTATCATAACTACCTCCTTGACGTCCATCTTTATCAAGGGAGACATAATTAACGTTGCATACAGTGGTTGCACAATTAGGCCAACACTGAGATCAGTGACCGCCAGACATCGAAAGGAGGATTTCGTCGGAGGATAAATAGAAGAGACTTTGTGAAGAGAAACGAGAATCAGAGTATTTCCCAGACATGCAGTGATGCATGGAAAAATATTGAAGGCTGAAATTAATGCAAGTGTAGCTCGTGGTGATACGAGGACTACTTGGTTCAGTTTGCTTGCGAAGTTTCCATCTTCTGTAATGTTCGCCATTGTTCTTGATTGTTCAGAAAATTGAAGTTACTATGAAGAGCGCTGTTAGTCGATAAAAACTTTAGTCAGCTTGCACCTTATTATCGGACAGAGAATTTTATATGCCGCTGATACCACACACAATTGAGGGTTATAATTGTTTTACGCATTTGTGTGTATAAATAATGTTCACCATTTAAGGGAGACGATCTCTGATTGGATTATGCAGTCATCAGTTTGCACTGAAAAGTGATCGTCGTGATAGATATGTCAGTTGCTGCGATTTCTTTTTCAACATTGCTTCGCGTTAATTTGCTGTCGCCTCGTGGATCAGCAGTTTCTTTGACAATGTTATGACGACATTCATAATCAATGACAGGACAGATACATGAAAAAAGGACGTCAATTTGTTATATTAATCGTACGCATAAACAGATCGGACTTTTCAGTAATTTAAAAATTAGTTAAATTAGAAAAAGTCCGATCTGTTTACAAGCACAATTAATCCGTAATTGTTTCGAGAAATTAGGACCGATTTCAATTTCAATAATAAGGCAATCATAACTACAAGCTTCTATCTGACATCTTTTCGTTAGACAGGGTTAAAAATTGGAGCCACGCTTGATTAAATATTTTAGTTTTATCTTTTTCTGAGCTCGTCAGGAGGCGGAATTCAACAAATCCTACAATCTGATTGGTTCCTGGAGCGGGCGGAATTTTCTCATCCGGACCGCCACAGCGGGCGGAATCCGTCGTGATGATCTATTTTCGTGAACGAAATAGCGATAATCGTCAATCTTTCGCCCTTTTTACACTTGCATAGACGATTAATCAACGCAAGTTTATCTCCATTCACCTTTTAATGACAAAGAAAGCCACTGTAAATAAATTCAAATGAGACTTTTGAAGTTGTGAGGGTTTGTTTGGCTGTTTGTAGCTCGCCTCTGTAATGGCGCGTAATCCTGCTGTGTCTCTCTCTGTACAATTAATATTTTAAGTAAAAAATGAGTCAATTTCAGTCGAGTTTACCTCTCTGATCGTTGCTGTATTTGAGAGAATTTCTGTGGAATACACTTAACGAATTTCCTCTCTATTTGCTACTCAATTTACGGTCGAAAACTGTGATTTTGAGTGATTCGCAACGACTGACAGAAATTGTTTTTGTAGTATAATTTCAAACTTTGCAAGGAATTTCACACCGGAAAAACAATTTTGGGGAACTGAGCTGGTGAACAAAATGCAACTAACATAAAGAAGTCCGAAATAAATCTGTTCTTTAATACATCTTTCTTTGTCTATTATCTGAGTTACTCGCTCGTTCGGTCGTTAGATTTTTTATGAATGGTTTGTAGACGGCGCGTAAGCCGATTCAATGACAAAGCTGCGTAAACAAACCCTCTTGTAAGCCAAATTACCGCAGGAAAAAAGATAAACATGTTATTGGCCGGCTTATGGTCTGTCCGTATAGTGAAAAACTGTGACCTCGGGCTTGAAAATGCTTCTCTCGGCCTGCGGCCTCGGGCAGCATTTGCAAGACCTCGGTCACAGTTTTTCCCTATACGAACCTCCCAGCCGGCCAATAACATATATTTGTAACTTTAATTTTCTCAACACTCTTAGCCAAAGTTCGTAAAATATTTTTTTTCTTTTGGAAGCGAGGCACAAAGACGAGCAAGTCACAAGTTTGCAACATCAAGTTCAATTCTCATTGGCTTTAAAGCTGTCAAAACTCTGAACGCATGAGCGACTTTTTGATGAATGATCTACAGCTACGGAAATGCACGTCGAAACGGTAAAAGTGTTATTTTACTGACAAAACTTACATGAAAACATTTTATGAAATGTTTACAGCCTTGATTTAAACTATGTCAGGGAGCTAAAGGTATAAGGACGAACTCATTCGGGTAAACGGAGATTAAACGTGAAAAGACAAGTGAAGTTGGTAATTTGTAAGGAGACGCCATTGGTGCCAATGGGCATCAACAATGCAGTCATAAAGTAACAAAAACATCTCTGACTGAGGTTTTCTATTGAAGCGAAACGTTATTACTCAAGAGGTTCGGCACGTTCAAATTAACACTTTTTCTACTGCAAGAACTGATCAGTAAGCAAAATCTAAAGCGATAACTCATCTTTGGAGAACGCAGCAGCCTTCTCGGGTCACCATTTCAATGCCACGCAACGCTAAAGCTAAGAAAATTCAAAAATGCCCTGTTACAAAACCGGAGTGCCCTGTCGAGCTAAAACGTTATAAAACGTCAAGTTCTTAGAGGGTCTTACATCTGATAGGACTAAACTCTTAGAGGGATAGGTAATTTTCAATTTTGGAATATGATTACGTCACATGATATCCGGCAATAGCGAAAAGAAATTTCCCCGCGACTCGTAGTCTTGGTAGTCTCCTGAGCCAGCCGATTAATGTTCTCCTCCCCACTGGAAGCTAAATATTGCTTTTATTGTTTTGAAAAATGAGTTTAAAATGAAACAATGATGATGTTGTGTTAAATATTCAAATCACTATCTTAACAATTTGCATTTTAAATGTAGACTTAATTGATTAAATTGTTAGTACTATATTAAATTTGGTTGCAATTGAGGATACGTTTGAGTATTGCAGTTTGTACTAAATAAGTGTACATTAAATCCTCTTTTCTTTCGTTATTTCTAGCCTCTTCAACTTATGCTGATCTCTACAGCTCAATATGGTTTTTTTACAAATTTAACAGTACTATACAGCTCTCTTATTGTGTCTTACACTGCTTTTCTCACTGCTCTGATCCTCCAACAACACAGGATCGGGTTTAGAAATGAGTTAAAGAAGACTAGAGTCTCAGTAACTAACCATGCCTCACCCTTTTGTATTCCGTTAACATATAACACAACGGCAATGCTCCAAGGAGCATAGCGGGCAACTAATGCTAACTGCACCCACAATATCATAGAAACTGACTTCTTGTATCTTGCCTTGTTCACTGGAATCTCTCCTTCGTTCCCTTGTCCTTGACGGACTTGTTATTGATGTCGTAGTTTGAAGAAAATCCTTGTGTAGCAAAAAATCGAAATTACCAGCGAAAGGGGAAGGAGAGTAGAGGCGGCTTTGTGGGCGATATCACTTCTGGAAATGCGTATTGATATTCAAGACATGCACCAATAAACCAAGAACAAATTATAACTACACGAACTCGCCTTAATGTCACGACATGTCTGTATCTCAGTCCCAACAACAGGGCGAGAAGTCTGTCCACACTAATTGCGGTCAACGTCAAGATGGAGACTCCACATAAACGCCACCCTAAGGCATCAGGAAATCGGCTTATCATAACTACCTCCTTGACGTCCATCTTTATCAAGGGAGACATAATTAGCGTTGCATACAGTGGTTGCACAATTACACTAAGATTAGTGACTGCCAGACATCGAAAGAGGATTTCGTCGAAGAATAAATAGAAGAGACTTTGTGAACAGAAACGAGAATCAGAATATTTCTCACACAGGCAGTGATGGATAGAAAAATATTGAAGGCTGAAATTAATGCAAGTGTAGCTCGTGGTGATGCGACGACTACTTGGTTCAGTTAATTTCCACCATATCTGGTTGTGCGCTATTTTCCCTTGCTTGGAGAGTACGAAATAATGTGTAAAAAGAATAAAATGCAAGTGAGAACGAATAAAAACTGCAGTAGACCCAGTTGAAAGAAACGAACGGGCGCATGGTTAGTTATATTTTATGAATAAATATCACAACTGAAAATAGTTTGTCAATTTAGCAATGAAAATAATTTTTTTTCCAACTCTGCCATTAAAATCCTTCATTTCTGCGTATAACTAGTAAGCTGAAGAAATATTGAGTATGCTGAAAAAATAAAGGAGACCTTTGCATCCACTGATGAATAGAAATAGAATTGAAGACATGACTGACCATCGCCGAGTCATATACACAACTCAAGCACTTGTGAAATTAAAGCCTGAAAACAATTTAGGCCTGAACGGGATTCGAACCCATGACCTCTGCGATACCGGTGCAGTGCTCTACCAACTGAGCTATCAAGCCAACTGGGGGCTGATCATGTTCAAACGACTCGAATTCTAGAATTTGTACTTCAGGGCTCACAACAGTGAAGCAGCTAGGGAAAACGCGGTAGAAACCAGCAGATCGAACTTTCAGTGCTAACAAGCACTGGCGAAAATGAAAACACAAAACTACGCATAATGAAGAACGCTTAGTACTACAGAGTGGGTTGCATAATTTCCAGGGGGTCACGGAAATTTGTGACACCCAAAAGCAAAGAAACTTCTAGTCGCTACACATGTAGTTTGCTATCAAAAGACATTTACGACTGCGTGATATGATGTTATTGTTCCCCATAGAAGGAAATAAAATTTACAGAAGAGCGTTGTTCAAACAATTGTGCAAATTAATCATTATAAGGTTTGAAAGAAGAAGGAAGCAAAGGGGAAGACCAAATGATGAATGACTGCTACAGTGAAATGAAAAAATAAGTTAGATAGAAAGCTAGCGTATCACAGTTAACAACACAAAAAACACAAGAACATCGGCGTAACTTTTACTAGAAAGAACTAACAACAAGAACACGTCGCGTTAAAAATACATGCTAATTGAAGGAAAAAAAAATATTTGATGAAAAAATTCATTTCACTCCAGAGGGTAGAATTAAAGATTTGTTCCAAAATATACGGAGGTTTAGGCCATGCAAACTTCTGGTACAGTTCATATTACTTTGCAACTCTCGAGCTTTTCAGTTAAAATACGTGATTTTATATATATATATATATATTTTACTAAGAGATAACTTCCTCTGCAGGTGCTTTGAGCCGAAAAAGATGTCATTTCTTTAGACAAGGAATGTCCTATTCATGCTGGTGCCAATAAGCTAGTTTATTAAATATTTGTAAAGCAATATCCATAGCTATGTAAACAGTAATTCCTACCAACCGAATGAGGAAAAAACTTCGACCCGCTTATTCATTATATATACGCAGCAATAAAAGCCTTGAATAATTAAGCTTTGAGATTATGTTATAGAAAAGCTGGCAAATTTGGCAAAGCGATAAATTATTTTCAGCCGCTACTTGAGGCTTTAATCGAACATACGCTCGTTAATTAACCCACTGAACCCACTTCACCGTCTGTGTTATTGATTCTATCTGGCTTTCGTTCTTCACAATTTCAATTCTTTCATAATCCAACATCTCACAATTATCTTTTTCCCTATTTTAAAGTTATGAGTATACTAAAGATAAACGAGACTAATTAGTGTTAAAAAAGAAACTAGGCAAACGGGCCAATGCGCAACAGATCAAAGCACCTGCAGAGAAAGTAAAACCTAGCTAAAGTTAAGTGTGCATATGCATTGGTCGGAGCCTTGAAAATGTAAAAATTCATAAACAGTCACTTAAAACAGCTACATATAGGGACAATGGGATGTGTTAATTATCAGCGATATGAAACTGTCACATCAGCCAGACGTTAAGCTACCAGCTGACTAAGGTTTTTTGTCGACTACCACTTTACAACGAATTCAGTTTTCTGATCACCCAACAACAATGCCGAACATTACTAGAGACGAAAACTTCACAGTTTTTCACAAGGTATTCAGTACACCACCAGCAGCGCTGTCATTTTCAGCTTTGAACATCTTCCTATCCATCACCGCATCTCTGGGCAATGCTCTGATCCTGATTGCTCTTCATAAAGTCACTTCTATTCATCCTCCGACGAAACTTTTCTTGCGATGTCTGGCAGTCACTGATCTCTGCGTTGGTCTTCTTGTACAACCATTCTATGCAACATTCCTCCTGTCTCGTATAAAAGAGGTGAGCGAGAGCGTTGTTAACGTTTTAAGTTGGATTTTGTGTGGAGTATCCTTCTTGACGTCGGCCTCAATTAGTGTGGACAGACTCCTCGCCCTGTTGTTAGGACTGAGATACAGACATGTCGTAACTTTGAAGCGAGTTCGTGTATTTATAATTTGTTTTTGGGTAATTGGTGCTTCTCTTGGATCGATCCGATGGTGGAGGGAGGATATCACCTTCATGTTAACTTCTACTTCTACAGCTAACGGTTAACCCCATTGGAATTGAGACCCTCTTGTACTGCTCAAAATTGTCTTCATAGTTCAAATCCAAAGAAACGTTATAACGGCATAGCAGTTAAGCTCTGTTTAAGAGCTAAACTGCTTTTAAACAGAGTAGAAGAACAACAAAGTAGTAGAAGACAGCCAGCAGTGAGTTAATTCAGGAAAAGATGTAGGGTGAGACGGTTGATCTCCCATTTTGGATAGACCTTATTCAGATAACCTGCAACAGGCTTTGATGCGCGAGCAAAGGCAAATTAAAGCCGCGAGATCGAATTTCTTGCAATTTCTTGCTGGAGACTTTCTTGGAATTTCCGACGCAAAGAGTGATCTAACTATAACTTACCTTGGGAATAAGACCTATGTGGAGGATTATTTCTATTACCTTTCATCCACTCTTACATTTATCTGGTTAAAAAGGCAAATCACCCGCCGTAGCAGGCAAAGAGACATCGACTTGACTAGAAATCGCTAACAGCCATCAGACCAGGTCGCAATTATGTTAAATTCCGTAATTAGAAATATCATTTCAGTCCAATGGCTGGAACTAAACATTTGTAATATAATCCAGTGGGTTTTAGACCTAAGTGCTATTTTTATTTCCAATTTTTGCAATGTTCAGAGTAAAATTTGACAAAAATTTAACTTCCTTTTTATCTAGTTTTTACTTCCTCTGCGGGTGCTTTGATCTGAAACAGCTGTCATTTCTTCAGACGTAATTTAAAAGTGCGCTTTTTAGGCTGATGGTAATTTATGCACTAAATATTGTAAAGTAATATGCAAATTCATATGATCAATTAATAATAGTCTCGGGTGGAATAAGGGGAAAGACTCCCTTTCCAATAATTTTGCCCTAAGGCCTATTACGGGACATTCAAATGCTTTTATCCATCGAGGGAATTTCCTTAGGGTTCTCCCAAAGTACCGTGTGTTACGTTCTTTATTCTTTATTGAACAGATCAAACGCGAGCGAGAGCCTGTAATCACGTGATCTAACAGGAATACATTAGCAGAGATAACAAGATGTAAGTAGCATACATTAGTCACGTAACACTGTGTTCATGTTTTAGATAGATCTGGCATGAAATACTTTGTATTTTTATTTATTTTTATGAATAAAATCAGTTAATTAGTGTCTTTATTGTAGAATATATAGTATCTTATACTGCTCAAAATGTTTTTTAGCCAAAAAAGTGACAGTCAAGAATCTGGAATATGACAGATCATTGACATAAAACAATGAAGCCAAGACTTAGGTCTGTACAATTTATCATTCGCGCGTTATTCAGAGAAGTGTCACACCGGCAAATTTATGGAACTTTGTAAGGAGACGCCACTGGTGCCAATGGCATCAACAAGGCAGTCGTACATACATACATATATAAACTTTATTAACGTGCCTTTATATCTAGCCGATGTAGAAAAACACCCCTCTACTAATTGGGAACACTTAGTATAATTAATAACCTACTATTTTCTAATGAACTATTAAGAAGCCTGACAATAGTAAAGTAACAAACACATCTCTGACTGAGGTTTTCTATTGAAACGAAACGTTATTACTCAAGAGCTTTAACACGTTCAACTTGACACTTTTCCTAGTGCAAGAACTTATCAGTAACCAAAATCTAAAGTGATAACTCACCTTTAGATCTACGCAGCAGCCTTCTTGGGCCACCATTTAAATGCCACGCAACGCTAAAGCTAAGAAAACTCAAAAGTGCTCTGTTACAAAATCGGAGTGCCCTGTCGAGCTAAAACGTTGTAAGACGTCAATTTCTTAGAGGTTCTAACACCACATGGAACTTAAGAGTCCCTGTCCATAAAAATGGAAAATAACTCGGTAAGGGTCGAAAATTCGATTTCGCTCATATTTTCATAGTAGATAGGCTAGGGCATGACAAAAACTACTGGACAGTTTTTTTTTTTTTGGCAAAATATCCTTTTATTTCAAAGAAATATGCAAATTACCAACTTCCGTTAAAATCGTCATTTGACGCACCATTTTATTAAGCAAGTTTGAGAGCCTCGCATGCAAAACCACATCATTCTTCCCTCTTTAAAACACTCAAATATATTTTTGCAATGTTTAAATGTGTACTGGGTTGGTTTTAGGGAATGTTGCGTTGTCTTTTTGGGTGCAAAATAATTAAATTTCGAAGACATGTATTTCATTCATGTAAAAGTACTTCGTGTATATAATTGATTTTCACCATGTTTGAAACCTTCAAATGGATTAAGCTTCTGGTGGTTGAATCGCAGAAGGATGATCTACAGATTCCTGTAAAAATTTCTTTGGGCAAATGATTGAGAGCGACGCGAGATCGAGAGCTTTTCAAAGTACGTGAAAAATGCAAATATTTGACCATCCGTCGTCAAATTTCAATTTACTGGTTAGACGTATATTTTAGCATGCGCCACATGACTTGACCAATGTTAAGTTGAAATAGACACAGAGCTGATAATTTCGAGATGTTCTAACCTTATTTGCTGTAAAAGGCAGGTCCAAAGCCGATTTGACGTGTTTCTCTCACCACTCGTCGCACATAAAGCAGAAGTTTGCTTTTGTTTACATAACGTCCGATGTACATCGCCAACTGTCAACTTATTTAATGGTCGAATACCATGAATCTGTGACCCTCTTTCGACACATATGATCAGTCATTTGTAGATAGTTGCTTGCTTTGCACTACACCAAAATATTACGTTTGATCATCATGGTTTGATGACTTGAATCCTTGCTTGCAGCGGTTCCTTGTTAGTCACGCAATGCTGTCATCCCATTTTAGGGGGTAGGGGTAGGACAATTTCTATCCTAATACATAAGGCTCCGTAAGGCTGGGAACCACTGGAGCACACAATCATGTTGAGTAGGAAGAGATTAAATTAAGAAATGAGAACAATGAATAGTTTAGCATTGCCCCTGTTGTTATCTTTTACTCGACCACCGCTACCTACATGCCCTGCGTAATACTGTAACGCTGAACTCATACCTAGGTCTTTTCGCACTGTGCGATTATTTTTGGTTTACATGTAATACAGTGGGCTACCCCCGGGGAAATGGGTGGTGACCGCTTAATGGGGCTAGCTGCTTGAAATGAGGTTGGTGTACCTTGAATATTTAATTTTTCACTATCGGGTTATGAATTTCTTGGTGAACATGGAGTCAATTCAAGATAATCATGATAGACGTGTATTTGAATTATCACTCGTCATGCACCTTCAATTTCAGACTCTTATCTGCCATCGCCCTTTCCAAAACAAAGCTTTTAAATTTTGGGTGGCCGTTTAATAGGGGTAAAGACAATAATGAAACCCTTCTCGGAACGACCAAATGGTGGCCGCGGAGGTAACCAGTCAATAAGTGTTTTATTTACAATATTTTACTGACAATAATTTTGGACTGTATTGACAAAAGTCCTCTATTTTCTGTTACAAACATACCAATGCCTCACCACTAGGCAAACAAAATACGCCAAATAAAATGGCATGGCCAGGCTATTTACTCACGCAATTGCTAATTAAATTTAGTATGTTTTTCTCACGAATTAGACACGTTGTGATTTCCTATTTTTTTATTTCAGCTAGTTCTTGCTTCATTGATCTATAATTTGTTTCATGGCAATTTTTTTTAAATTTTAGTGAGTACAGGCACTAGCTTTATCAGTTGTTGTCTGAAACATCAAAACGTACAACAAACGCGATTTGGACCGAGGCCAAGTACACTATAGAATACGATTATATAAATATACACATATTATTATATATATGAACAAACAGATTAAAAATGATTAAATTGTTTCATTTATCCTGAGAGTGCTCTATACAAAATAGATCAAAATGTGCAGCATATGCCGTGACAGCATTGCGTGACGAACAAATAACGGCTGTAAGATTGTGCTGCGCCGACACGCTTATCAGCAATGGTCAGCAATCGATCAAACGTATTATTTTGGCGCAGTGCAAAGCAAGCAACTATTTACAAATGACTCAGCCGTTTTTTACTTTGATGCAGTGATGTTCATATGCGCAGAAAGATGGTCACAGATTCATGGTATTCGACTAATAATAGATTGACAGTTGGCGATGTACATCGGACGTTAACCTTGTGTAAACAAAAGCAAACTTCTGCTTTATGTGCGACGAATGGTCAGAGATCGACTAGGAACACGTCAAATCGGCTTTGGACCTGCCTTTTCCAACAAATAAGGTTAGAACATTTCGAAATTATCCGCTCAGTGTCTATTTCAACTTATTATAGGTCACGTCATGTGGCGCATGCTGAAATATGCGTCTAACCCGTAAATCGAAATTTGACGACGGATGGTCAAATATTTGCATTTTTGACGTACTTTGAAAAGCTCTCGCTCTCGCGTCGCTCACAATCATTTGCCCAAAGAAATTTTTACAGGAATCTGTAGATCATCCTTCTGCGATTCAACCACCAGAAGCTTAATCCATTTGAAGGTTTCAAACATGGTGAAAATCAATTATATACACGAAGTACTTTTAAATGAATGAAATACATGTCTTCGAAATTTAATTATTTTGCACCCAAAAAGACAACGCAACATTCTCTAAAACCAACCCAGTACACATTTAAACATTGCAAAAATATATTTGAGTGTTTTAAAGACGGAAGGATGATGTGGTTTTGCATGCGAGGCTCTCAAACTTGCTTAATAAAATAGTGCGTCAAATGACGATTTTAACGGAAGTTGGTAATTTGCATATTTCTTTGAAATAAAAGGATATTTGCCGATAAAAAATATCCAGTAGTTTTTGTCATGCCGTAGCCTATCTACCATAAGAATATGAGCGAAATCAAATTTTCGACCCGTGCCGTGAAATTAAGAATTTGTCTGATTTTTACAGGCAGGCAGGTAATTTTCAATTTTGGAAGATGCAATTTTGGCAATAGCAAAAATAAATTTCCCGCGAATCGTTGTTTTGGTAGTCTCCTGAGCCAGCCGATTAATGTTCCCCTCCCCACTGGAAGCTAAATATTGCTATTATTGTTTTGAAAAATGAGTTTAAAATGAAACAATGATGATGTTGTGTTAAATATTCAGATCATTATCTTAACAATTTGCATTTTAAATGTAGACTTAATTGATTAAATTGTTAGTACTATGTTAAACTGGGTTGGAATTAAAGATACGTTTGACTATTGCAGTTTGTACTAAATAAGTGTACATTAAATCTTCTTTTCTTTCGTTATTTCAAGCCTTATCAATTTATGCTGATCTCTACACCTGATGATTTTTTTTACAAATTTAACAGTACAGCTGTCTCATTGTGTCTTTCACTGCTTGTCTCACTGCTCTGATCCTCCAACAATACAGGATCGGGTTTAGAGATGAGTTAGAGAATACTAGAGTCTCTGTAACTAGCCATACCTCATATTTTCCTATTCCGTTAACATATAACACAACGGTAATGCTCCAAGGAGCATAACAGGCAACTAATGCTAACTGCACCCACAATGTGCTAGAAACTGACTTCTTGTATCTTGCCATGTTCACTGGAATCTCTCGGCCTTCGTTCGCTTGTCCTTGACGGACTTGAACTTGTTGATGTCGTAGTTTGAAGAAAATCCTTGTGTAGCAAAACATCGAAATTACCAGCGCCAGGGGAAGGAGAGTAGAGGCGGCTTTGAGGGCGATATCACTTCTGGAAATGCGGATCGATCCAAGAGAAACACCAGCAAACCAAAAACAAATTATAGCTGCACGAACTCGCCTTAACGTCACGACATGTCTGTATCTCAGTCCCAACAACAAGGCGAGAAGTCTGTCCACACTAATTGCGGTCGACGTCAAGATAGATACTCCACAAAAAATCCAGCTGAAGGCATCACGAGCTAGGTCTATCATAAATACCTCCTTGACGTCCATCTTTATCAAGGGAGACATAATTAGCGTTGCATGCAGTGGTTGCACAATTACGCCAACACTAAGATCAGTGACCGCCAAACATCGAAAGAAAGATTTCGTCGGAGGATAAATAGAAGAGACTTTGTGAAGAGAAACGAGAATCAGAGTATTTCCCAGACATGCAGTGATGCATAGAAAAATGTTGAAGGCTGAAAACAATGCAAGTGTACCTCGTGGTGATGCGAGGACTACTTGGTTCAGTTTGCTTGCGAAGTTTCCATCTTCCGTAATGTTCGCCATTGTTCTTGATTGTTCAGAAAATTGAAGTTACTATGAAGAGCGCTGTTAGTCGATAAAAACTTTGGTCAGCTTGCACCTCATTATCGGACAGAGATACCACACACAATTGAGGGTTATAATTGTTTTACGCATCTGTGTGTATAAATCATGTTCACCATTTAAGGGAGACGTTTTCTGATTGGATTACGCAGTCATCAGTTTGCACTGAAAAGTGATCGTCGTGATAGATATGTCAGTTGCTTCGATTTCTTTTTCAACATTGCCTCGAGTTAATTTCCACCATGACTGGTTGTGCGCTATCCCTTGCTTGGAGAGTATGAAATAATGCGTAAAAAGAATAAAATGCAAGTGAGAACGAATAAAAACTGTGGTAGACACAGTTGAAATAAACGAAGGGGCGTATGGTTAGTTATGTTTAATGAAAAATATTACAACTGAAAATAGTTTCTCAATTTGGCAATTAAAATAAGTCTATATTTTTCAACTCTGCCATTAAAATCCTTCATTTCTGTGTATAACTAGTAAGCTGAAGAAATATTGAGTATGCTGAAAAAATAAATCAGACGTTTGCATCCACTGATGAATAGAAATAGAATTGAAGACATGACTGACAATCGCCGAGTCATATACACAACTTAAGCAGTTGTGAAATTAAAGCTTGAAAAAAATTCAGGCCTGAACGGGAGTCGAACCCATGACCTCTGCGATACCGGTGCAGTGCTCTACCAACTGAGCTATCAAGCCAACTGGGAGCTGATCGTGTTCAAACATGATCAGCTTCTAGTGTGCTTGATAGCTCAGTTGTTAGAGCACTGCACCGGTATCGCAGAGGTCATGGGTTCGACTCCCGTTCAGGCTTGAACTTTTTGGTTTTTTTTTTCAGGCTTTAATTTCACAACTGCTTAAGTTGTGTATATGACTCGGCGATGGTCAGTCATATCTTCATATCTTTCTCCGCAGCTCAAATATATGATCTTTCATATATTCACTTGCAGAAATAGAATTACACTGCAGTTCCTTGGTTCAGGCTTAGTCCTATAGATCTTGGCTTCAGAATACTTTTCTATCGATTCACCGGACGTTTTGCCACTGGAACTAATCAATAAATGCAATCAAAATACAGTCAGTGAAATATAGCTGTTTCTACTGTTAACATCCCCAGGCCAAGTCGATTCAAAGCCGTCCGTGTTCATGAACAGAATAAATAATTGAACTAGTTGGGTAACAAGAGCACGTCATCTCGCATCCCGACGAAACGTATCACGTTTGTGTTGATTTGCACTGTCTCGAATCATAACTACAAACGAGCAAAAGATCGGAAAACCGAAATAGTCCCGTGTACACGTGCTTTGCGATGATGTCATTTGTTTTCACCCCTGCTGTGAGGAGGCCAATTTTTTCAAGGCCGGCCGGCAAAATCTCACTCCAGTTTGCATCAGGGTTGTGTTCTTCATTTCGTCGTACGCAAGTAACTTGTACATATAGTGTCAAAGAATTTCTACATGTCTGTTGCACAATTAAGTCATTAGTATAGAAAATCGGTCTGTTCGAGCGACAATTAATTAGGGATTAATTGTGCTTGTGAACAGATCGGAGTTTTAAGTAACTTCCACGAGGGGCTGCTGCAGCCACGGGTGGAAATTAGGAAAAGTCCGATCTGTTTACAAGCACAATTAATCCCTTTTTTTTTTCTCGAAAAAAAGACCGATTTCACTTTTAATCAAAACTATAACAAAATTCTCGAACGTGATTGGCTACCAGCAGCCCGATTTTAGCATTAATTGGACAGTGTACGCGTCATGCTTGTAATTGGACAGTGCGCGTCATTTTGCGCGCTCTGTTGCGGTGCACTTATTGAGTAAACTGCTGTGTTTTTCAGCATTCATAACGACGTTTAATCATTCAGCGCTCAATCGATGGTTTGTTCGTTTCTCGAATTTTGTCATAGTTTTGATTAACTGGTAACAGGGCTTCGCGTCGTCCAATTCAGTCTGTAATCATACTCATGATTAACAAATCGGACTCCCGCTTCGCGGTCGTCCGATTTTGTTAATCACTCCTATGACTTCAGACCGAATTGAACTCCACTCAGTCTTATTACCATTATTAATCATAACAATTACAATTTCCTCAAATGTGATTGGTTCATAAACTGGTGTATTTTGCTCTAATTTATCTGCAAAGTTATAATCCGACAACGTAATCGAACAGTTGGCTGTGATCGGACACCTGTAATCGGACAGTTACATGAGCCAATTATTTTAAGTCCTCTCCACTAAATCCACCAATCACAACATTGATTACAGTCTCTATAGTAGCCAATTCAACAGATTGACTTTGTAAAATTGTGGAGGTTTAGTTTCCGGTGACTGTTTTGAAAGAAACTTGACAGCCATTTTGCAAGCTATTCCCATATTCTCAATTATGATATTTTAAAATTATGATATTTTTCAAATCATGGTCATGGGAAATTGTAATTGTTGTGATTAACAAATCGACCTCCCGCTTCGCGGTCGTCCGATTTTGTTAATCACTCGTATGATTACAGACCGAATTGGACTCCACTCAGTCCTATTACCATTATTAATCGTATCTATAACAAAATTCTCGATCGTGATTGGTTCTCCGCGCGCCTATTTGCCACATAATCGGCGCGCAATCACGTGGGTGTCCAATACAGTTATCCAATTTGAACTTTTTGTAACTGGATACTAGTAATTGGATACCCAGGTGATTCGCGCACTTTAATGGCTTCCTTCGGAATGTTTCCTACAGTTTCCAAAACTTATGAAAAGCGCTGTAGACGTTTCGCTCGAAAGAAGTTCTCAAAAGACATTTTCATTCCGAATTTGTTATACATGTGATTAATTGGTAATTGGACCTAGTGTCGTACAATTCAGGGAGTAATCGTACTCGTAATTGTAAATCGGCCTCGCGTTTCGCGCTCGTTCGATTTCGAAATTACTCGCGCGATTACTCCCTGAATTGTACTCCACTCGGTCCAATTACTATTACTAATAATACGGCAACTGTAAATACAAGCTCCTATCAGACGTCTTTTCGTTATAGAGGGTTAGATTTGAAGCCACACTGTGATTAAATATTTTAGTTTTGTAACTTTAATTTTCTCGACACTTCCTGCTAAAGTATATGTTTAAAAACGTGAGAAACGTTATTACTCTTAGATTTGATGGGAATAAAACATATGTTGACGTCACATGAAAACTGGCAATGGAAAACTATCCCCCTGATACTCCTTGCTTTTATATGGTCTCTTGAGCCAAGCGATTAATTTTCCTCTCCCCACTGGGAGCTAAATATTGCTTTTAAGGCTTTGAATAATGAGCTTAAAATGAAACAACGGTAATATTGTGTTAAATATTCAAATAATCAATGTAAGGTTTAATTAAACTGTCTCAGCATTGCAGCTTGTAACAAATTGCAGCTTGTAACAAATAAACGTACCTAAAATCCTCTTTTCTTTCGTTATTTCTAGCCTGTGTTATTTTTCTTTGCAGCTTATTTTGATTTGTACAGCTAATTATTTAAAAAAAAACTTAAACAGCTAAGCTGTCTTATCGTGTCTCTCACTGCTTGTCTCACTGCTCTGATCTTCCAACAATACAAGATCGGGTTTAGAGATGAGTTAAAGTAGGCCAGAGTCAGTGTAACTAGCCATGACTCAATATTTTCTATTCCGCTGACAGATAGCACAACGGCAATGCCCCAAGGAGCATAGCAGGCAACTAATACTAACTGCACCCACAATATGCTAGAAACTGATTTGTTGTATCTTACTACGTTCACTGGAATCTCTCGTTCGTTTGCTTGTACTTGAGGGACATGGCTTTGTACTTGGGCTTGTTGATGTCGTAATTTGAAGAAAATCCTTGTGTAGCAAAAAATCGAAATTACCAGAGGAAGGGAAACGAGGGTAGAGGCAGCTTTGAGGGCGACATCGCTTCTGGGAATGCGGGTTGATCCAAGAGAAACACCAATAAACCAAAAACAAATTATAACTACACGGACTCGCCTTAATGTTACTATATGTCTGTATCTCAGTCCCAACAACAGGGCGAGAAGTCTGTCCACGCTAATTGCGGCCGACGTTAAGATAGATACTCCACAAAAAATCCAGCTTTGGGCAACACGAACTCGGCTTATCATAAATATCTCGTTCATCTTTATCAAGGGAGACATAATGAGGGTTGCATATAGTGGTTGCACGATAAGGCCAACTCCAAGATCAGTGACCGCCAGACATCGAAAGAGAAGTTTGGTCGGAGGATGAACAGAAGTGGCTTTACGTAGAGAAACGGGAATCAGAGTATTTCCCAGACATGCAGTGATGGATAGAAAAATGTCGAAGGCTGAAATATAGGCAAGTGTTCCTAGTATTGATGCGCTGAGTACTTGGTTCAGTCTGCTTGTGAAATTGCCGTCACCATTAATGTTCGCCATTGTTCTTGGTGGTGAAAATTGAAGTTATTATGGAACGCATCTAATCAGTTGTTGAAAAACGTAGCCTTGGACATCTTGCAGCCTCCTATCTCACTGAGAATTTAATATGTCGCTTATGACACAACCAATTGAGCGTCATAGCTGTTTTGCGCGACTGGGTGTATATAATTATAATGTTTAAAAACATTACGGGAGACTAATTGGATTACGAAGTCATATTTGTGCTGAAAAGAGATCGTCAGGATAGATACGCCAGTTGCTTTGAGTTATTTGTCAACATTGCCTCGCGTTAATTTCCACAATGTTAAAGAAATGAAAAGATTAATCGAGATTGTGCGCTATTTTCGCCTGTCGAGAGAGTATGAGATAATGGGTAAAAAGAACCTCATGTAAGTGAGAACGAACAACTTCGGTACCCCACAGGTGAAGGAAACAAAGGGGCGCATTTTGAGTTATGGTTTATCAATTAATATAACAGTTGAAAATAAGTGGAACCACGCCTTACGATCACCTCGTTATTACGGCCATTTCTTTGTCCCGGCGAAAGGCCCACACATCTTCTTATCAGAAAACCTCGTTAATGCGGCTACCCCGTTGCTATGGCCAACAGCGACATTCTCAAATCCCAACCTTTATAATCCTCTATCATTTTAGCCCGCTTATACGGCAGCTTAAACTAGTTATGCTAAGAAAAGATAAGATAAGATAAGATAAGATAAGATAAGATAAGATAAGAACTTTATTAACGTGTCGAAGTCGCTAGCATACAATGTTTACTAATTGGAGACACCTAACTACGATTACTTATCTAATAATTAATAAAATATGAAATACATGTACGTATGTAGGTGTTTTAAAATTTATATGTAAAACAAGCAATGAGTCATGCAGTAAGATCAAGTGTTTTCCCAGTTGTTAATATTTCATACATTGATTCAAGTATCATTTTTTTTTTGGTTAAATTCAGTATATCTGCATTTTGAATGCTTATTAGAGAACAGTTGCTTGGAAGTGGAATCATATCATGATATATGTGTTAAGAGGTCACTCGATTTAGATCAGTCATGAGGTTTGACCCTTCGACGATCGATGGTACGGCCACCCTGTTAACACGGTCAAATTTTCATGGGCCGGTGGTGAACGTACTAACGGTTTTCACCATATTCCAACGACGGCTCCACAAGTAGGAGCGATTAATGGTAACGAGATCATATTAATTTGTTGATGAATAATGTTTTAATTTCTTGAAAACACCGAAACAACAGGCTTCAGAGGAATGCTGTAACCCTTGTTCTGCGGCGTCTTTCACCATTCTGGACTCTACCGCCACAAAGTGTCAGGTAAAATTAAAGAAGCTATGTACATCAATTGGGAAAAAGCCTGCTTTAAATCAGCTAATTCATCATGTTAATTTGTCTCTTTCATTTTATTATATTTTTTTGCACGTTATTTTTGTATTTGCCTGTTCTTTTGTTTTCGATTCCACGTATTTTATTCATGTTATGTAAGTTATTTTAGGTAACACCTATTCTACAAAACCTGTATATTTATATCAACTTGTATTTGAATCTTATAGAGTAATTACAATAACGAGTAATAACTCGAGTAGATTATTAACGTTCTAGAATAACAAAGTTTCGTTTCAATGATAAAAATCAGTTTGAGATGTTTAAGTTACTTCACGGCCGCCGTGTTGGTGCCCATTTGGATGGGCACCAACATGGCGTCTCCATACAAAGCTCTGTGAATTTGGGTGAAGCACTTCTCCGAATTACGCACGAATGAACTGCAGGACCTAAATCTTGGCGGGATTGTTTATATATCAATCATCTATCATATCCCACGTTCATGACTTATTTATTGAGGGGCTACGATTTTTGTGTGGGATACCTGTGGTATGCCACACTATTGTCATCGGCTCGTGTCCGTTAATGCAAAAGAGTTATATATCCCACACATGTACCCTTTGCGTACCTATTTTTATTTTGGATGACATGACGGTGAAAACCAGGACCATAATCTTGCTTCGTTTTTTTTGAGACGTTAGCACTCCAAATAATCCTTGTTGAGATACACTTCGAAACAGTCTGTTATTCAGTTCGCCAAATGTTAGAAGCTGGATGCGCGATATAGTGGGCGCCAATGGCGTGCGTGAGCCTCACAAACGCGTACAATGGGCGACACGAGAAGAAAACGAACGTGTTTTCCCCAGTCTCACTAGTAGTGAGCTCCTTTGAGCACGCTCTTTCCAGATTCTTTCCCACTCGTGTTTAAATACCAGTTGACTTCCAAGCTAATGGCTCATCAGGATGTCCATGGTTTCTGCAGCATGAAGCTCTTAGAGGATAACTACCCCCACCCCCCTCCTGGATGGGTTGCAAGTTCATTGCAGGGTTAACCCCTTAATCTTTAGTTGGACTTAGATCCTGTCCCTCATGGACGCAAGCGAAAACAGAACGTTTCGGCACGAAGAAGGGATGCAACCCCACATTTCATTTTTTATTATCATTATTATTATTATTATTATTATTATTATTATTATTATTATTATTATTATTATCGTCCTCACGTAATGCTTGCTTAGAGTCGTTAGGGCCGAGACCATACCATGGTCCTGGGGACCTAGGGGATAGCTAGTTTTTAACTTGATAGCACCCTCCTCAAAATGTGTGCTGTACCTAGCAAGGTTATCTTTTGTAGTTCACTGATACTTAATTGGCCGGGAATTCTTCCAAGATAAGTTTCTAGTCCCTTTTTGATAGCTCCAAGTGCTCCAATGATAAATGGGTATCGTTTCCGTTCTCATGCCCACATTCGGCTTGTTTCGATTTCCAAGTCCTTATATTTGGATAGTTTTTCAGTGACTATCACGGATGTGTTTCTGTCTGATGGTACTGCCATGTCAATAAATTTACAGGTTTTCGTTTTGTGGTCTTTAATCACTAGATCGGGTCTGGTGGCTGTTATTTTCCTGTCTGTGTATATTGGCGTGTCCCACAATATCGTGATATCCTCGTTTTCTGTAACTGTTTCCGGCTCATGGTCATACCACTTTTCTGATGTCTTTATATTATTGTTGTGACAGACTTTCCAATGTATATACGCGGATGCTTTATTGTGTCTTTAGGTATATTCTGTTTTCGCAAGTTCAGGACACCCAGACACGATATGGTCAATTGTTTCGTCGTATTTGTTACACATCCTGCATAGGGGGCTAGTACCGTCTTTGATAATGCTGGCGTGGTATGATCTGGTAGCTAGGCTTTGGTCTTGGGCTGCGATTATGAATCCTTCCGTTTCTGCCTTCAGTCCACTGCTTTTGAGCCACTGGTTGGTTTTGTGGTGGTCAACATCTGCTTCCTTTATTCTCTTTGGGTATCTTCCATGTAGGGCTTTGTCCTCCCACTGCTTTGTTAATTTTTCTTGGGTCTTATTTCGTGCCATTTGTTTGGTTCTCTTTGCATATTTGGTAGTTGTTTCTTCTGCTTGTTTATCTGGTATTGTTAGGTCTAGTTCTTGTTTGAATTGTTCTGCTTGCCTTTGTATAGAGTACAATTTCTTTCTGCCATCATGTTCTTGCACTAGTTCGATTAGGGCATCATCAGTGTTCTTTAGGTATGTATCGAGCCCTATCGTGGTTGTTTTGTAAGAGGCTTCTAATTGGATAAGACCCCTACCACCAGCATTATTATCAGTATTATTATTATGATGATGATAGTAGTATTAGTATTAGTTGTAGTAACCATGATATCATGATTAGATACGGAAACATGTTTTACAGGTTTAACAGACATCAAATTATGTAAATATTATAGCATTTTGTAAAGCGTAGCTCTAGTTTTTGTCACAATAAACACTCCTCATTAGTATTATTATTATTATTATTATTATTATTATTATTATTATTATATTTATTATGTAAGAACTGCAGTGGCTTGGTATTCTTCCCCTGTATATTTAAAAGTGGTGCAATCTCGTGTCCACGTTCTTTTCCACCTGAATACTCCATCAAGCGTCTGAAACCCTGGGGCCGAGGTAAGTGATTGTACAAATTTGGTTCAAAAATGAGCAAGGGATAAGCGCAACTTATTCCTATCGCTTCTCGTGAAAGTTAAGACACGCTTGCTAGTCAACTTCAACTTCAACTAAACTTAATTTTGCAGTTACATTTTGAAATAACAATATTAACATAAAAAAAAAAAAGAAAAAAAGATGGATATATAACAATTAAAGGTGACAATAGTATATAGTTTCTGCCTCAGTGGAGGCTAATAGAACCGCGAGGTTCTGGATTCGTTCTGGATTCCCCATCCTTTCCATTTGTCTAATGGCATACTTGATACAATTTAAACCGTTGTCAGGAAAAAAAAAACAATTAGTTTTCAAATATAACAGGCGTATCATTCTCATGACTCACGTTTGTTTCTTTTACAAACAGCTTGGCCGCCCTCGGTTTGAGCAAATAATCATCGAGTCCCCGTCCAATCTACAGCGTAGCGTGGACGGAAGACATTTGATGTGTTTTCAGAGTGAAGCCTCCGTTGTCAAATTTCTCCGGAGACTTGATGTGCCGCTCAGTTGACTATCACTCACAAAGGACGAGGGAAACTTGTCTAATGGTTTTTTGTTGACGAAATAAAGGAGTCATGTCAGAAACATGCCCTTTTTGTCATAACTACTTAGACTGACTCAGAAAAAATAAAAATTGCGGAGCAAGTTTTGAAATGCACGTAGAAACTTAATGCTCCACTACATTAGTACAAGCTATGTACATTTTAACAAAAGACGTGCCATAACGTAAATATGGTAGACTGAAAAAGAAATATGAAACTGGCTTGATGTTCATTTTATTTTTCACGGACCACCCGGCCACCCTCGGTTTCAGCTTATAATCATGGAAGCGCCGCTAAGTCGTTCACACATTACGAGGCGAGTTGTGTAATTGCCCTCAGTTGACACAGTGAAGGATTAACTTCAGAAACATACAATTTTTAGCACAACAGCATTAAGGGCACCTGTACGTGCGTTATCGTGTTCTCTAAAAAAAACGCATCAAAACCTTTTCTAAGAAACATTTAAGCTTTTGTAATTTAATTTTTTTTTTAAAGCCATAAGTATCTTTTATAGGGGATGTTTAAAAAATAGGTTTATCAAATTTGGTAAGATGACAAGCTATTTTCAGCTGCTGCCTGCAGTTTAATCCAAAAAACACTTGCGAAATAAAAGTTAAATATAACACATTTCGCCGCCAAATATACTAGAACCCCCCACACCTTACCGTCTTTGTTTTACCTCTACTATTCAACTTTCGATCTTTTGTAACATTTTAATTTCAATTCTTTCTAATCTAACAACTCGAAATGCTTCTTGTTAATCTTCAGGCTAGCTACTTACCCACCACTTTACAGCATGGACAAATAAATGACTTCATAATGTAAAAATGGCCAACTGACAACTTCAAAAGACCAAATCAACCGAACCCTTATAATTGAAAAAGTAAATTAACGGCGGCGTAAATGAAAACGGTTATAAGGAGAAACTGGATGTGTTATAAGCGACATATGAAGTATCAGCTTGATATAGAGCTGGAAACTGACCAAGGTTTTTTGTCAACTAACAACGATCTTTAATTACAGCGACTTCGATTTTCTGACCACCTAAGAAAACAATGGCAAACTTTACTGGAGATGGAAACTTTACATACAAACCGGACCAAGTATTCAGTCAACCACAAGCAGGCATACTAACTTTTATTTCAGCTTTGAACTTTTTCCTGTCCGTCACCGCATCTCTGGGCAATGCTCTGATTCTTCGTAAAGTCTCTTCTATTCATCCTCCGACAAAACTTTTCTTTCGATGTCTGGCGGTCTCTGATCTTTGCGTTGGAATTATTGTTCAACCACTACACGCAGCCGATATTATCTCTGATATAAAATATATACACGTGAATGTTTTTTATTATATCTCCAAAGTGGTCTGGGCTTTAAGCATGCTTTTATGTGGTGTGTCTGTCTTGACATCGACCGCAATTAGTGTGGACAGACTTCTCGCCCTGTTGTTGGGACTGAGATACAAACATGTCGTAACATTAAGGCGCGTTCGTTTTGTTATAACGTGTTTTTGGTTGATTTGCACTTCAGCTGGAACGATCAGGCTTTGGTCACAAGGCATCGCCACCAGATTAACCTCAGTTGTCTTCGCACTTTCAGTGGTAATCTCCATCTACTGTTACACGAGGATCCACCTCAAACTGCGACGTCAGCAAGACCAAGTGCAAAACCAGGTCAACCAAGGAGAAGTGAGAGGAAGAAATATTCAAATGAACATAGCAAGCTACAGAAGAACCGTTTCTACCGTTTTCTGGGTACAGCTGGCATTAGTTGCCTGCTATATTCCGTGGGCCATTATGATCGTGCTACATGAGAATGGTATAAGAAGTTATCTGGTTCGGAAAGCCGCAGTAACTCTGGTTTTATTGAACTCATCTCTCAATCCGATCCTGTATTGTTGGAAGATCACAGAGGTCAAGCAAGCAGTGAAAGACACAATCAAACAGCTTAACTATTTTTAAGAAATTAGCAAAATTAGCTCTAAAGGTCGACATAACTTCGCAAGGTAAAATGATGCCGTGTAAAAATAGAGAAAAGGAATTCATGAAATGGCCATATTCACTCCTTGCATTGCTCAACATTACCGCTTTATAGTTCAGATCCAAAGAAACTTTAAACTGGCAGTTAAATGATGTATAGAAGAGCAATAAAGAAGTAAAAGAACGCCGACAGGAAACCAAGCTTTTTAATTTGGGGCGGACTGAAAAAGAACCTGGAAAATTTATTCTGAGGAAAGTTTTTGTCCGAAGACTCTGACGTTGTACGAGCGTTGCGGAAATTGGGATGTTCGTCGGAAAAATTCAATTAAACTTCTAATAGACGCTAATTTTGGCAAAGCAAAAGCTTTTTTGAGCCCTAAAAGATACCATTCTAAAAGCACAGAGAAATATGACTTAAGTGGGGCTAATGACGATGGTGATAAATACACACACATCAAATGCTAAAAAAAGGAGAGATTTTATGTCAGAACACCCGTCAGATCACCCAGATCTATCCAAACTGATTCCCAGAGTCTTTGTTCCCCTTTACCAGCGGTCGGAAAACGAGAGTTCTGGGAGCAACCATTTCAGGCATGCGCCATAGATGCAGACTGCGCAGTGAAACTGGATGGGCAGAATCACCAGAGTTCGGTTATTTCAAAATGGTTGCTCCCAGAGCTCTCGTTTTCCGACCGCTGGTCAAGGGGAACGAAGACTCTGGGAACGAGATTGAGATCTATCTAAAACGTGAACACAGAATGACAGGCAACCCTCACAAAATACCTTGGCAAAAGAAATACATTTGAATTTTTGCCTTAACCGAATGAGACCGAAATCCTAAATCTCCACACATTAACGTAACCAGCGTCACAGTGCTCATAAATTTGTTTCCCAACGAAAATTCCATTTAGAATCGCACTCGAGTCCGCCATATGATGATAGGTTGAATTCATCGACGATTCTCACTTTCAACACAAAAGTAGACTGCCAACGCACAAGGATTTCTTTTAAGCATGAGGCTTTTAAGGAGTCTTAAAAGTGAGACTTTTATGGAGTCTTAAGAGTAAGGATTTTACGGAATCTTAAAGGGGGAGTTTTACGGAGTCCTATTGGTAAGACTTTTTTGGCGTCTTAAAAATGAGACTCTCACGGACTCTTAAAAGTGAAGCTTTTACGGAGTCTTAAAAATGGGACTCTTTGGACCCTTTAAAGTAAGGCTTTTAAGGAGTCTTATTGGTAAGACTTTTAAGGCTTTTTAAAAATGGGACTGTTAGGGACTCTTTGACCAAAGTGAGACTTTTCTGACGGACTCTTAAAACTGGGACTTTTACTTAGTCTTAACAATAGGACTCTTAAGGACTCTTAAAGTGAGACTTTTACGGAGTCTTAAAAGTGAGACTTTTTGAAACTTTCTAGAATAAAGAGCAAACAGTGGATTCCAAATCACTTTTTATGTAGGTAACAAGACAGCTATGCTTTCTTCTCTCTAATTGTTTGTTAGGAAGAGATTGAATTTGTTTCCCCTGACCAATTAAGACCTTGCAAGAGTAAAGCATTAACTTGGAAAATAGTATATTTTCCAAGCTGTAGGTATGGTGGGACATTCATTCGCCCTTCATTCTCTCCTTTGCTCCTTCGTGCGCTTCTTGTTAGACTTTTTTTGTGATTCCGCGGACTAATTTAAAGGCTTTCGCAGTTGCAGCGAACTATAGTTATTCAACGTGGAGGTGAAACGATTTCTTCCCCGTGTGATTAGTTCTAATTTAAATTGGCAATGCTTTTCATTTGTTCTTTGCATTTCCGACGCAAGCACTCAGTACCTCACTGCAGAAATAATCTACAATGAGGAGATTTTCGCATGAGCGTGTCTATCTATTGAAGCCGTTGGCGCACTTTCCGAAGATGTCCGCTTAATACAGGTTTGACTTTACTCGACTACCGAAAACAAAGATATTGAAAATCGCAAAATTGATGAACTTTATGAATTTTCGAATCAGATTTAACCTGTGATTAAAATTTTTAGACGGGAAACGGACAGGAGAATTGAGGACAATTCGAACGATACGCTTCGCCACTGCAAATAAATATGGCCATGGCGAAGTGATATGAACAGAAAAGTCGATGGGAGTTTTGCAGACACAGATGCCCCCTTGTTCACGTGTCCAATACTAACTTAGCTGTTAGCTTTGGGTTGGATCAGGACTCTGGAGTGGTGCTTTCTTTGTGGTGACGTCTCGGATTATTTGCAACCTACTAATTACAAAGTTTTCTTATCACTGATGGTCAACCCGCCATAGATATACGGGCATTAAGTCTCCTCGAGTGAATGGAAAGCCAGTTATTGCATTATTTGCAAATTTTTGTTTCTTTACCGAGGTCTATTGCTTCCAAAAACCATGACAGTGGCTGCAGCATTGTTCAAGATCCATTTAATTAGTGAAAAATTATTCAATCATCAATTATTTATTACAAGTAAAATTTTGACCTTGCGGCATGAGTTGGGCATTTCTTCGGAAAAGGGTGCAGTGCATTCTTCCGGAAATCTTCACTGTTGCGACTTGTACAATGAGCTAACCCCACCGTGGAGCATTTTGCAATTTTTTTTTTCGGAAACAAGTACGGCAAATGCCTGATAAATTGCCCGGGGATAAGCGGCATTGAAATTGACAGAGCCATTAAGAGCTCACTTACAACAACACAACTGACAAAAAAAAAAGTTTAATTAGCAAAACAAGTCATCTCAGTCCAATCTGTGGAAATATAAATTTCAGACCTTAGTACAATGCAATCAAAAGTTTATAACCTTCTCAGAGTAAAACATTCTAAAAAATTTAAATTTTAAGTTTTTACTTCCTTTTCAGATGTTTTAATCTGAAGCCGCTGTCATTCTTTCAGGTGAAGTGCTCTATTTAGGCTTTTAGGCGGGTAATTAGCCTATTAAATATATTTGGTAATTAAAACCAATATGCAAATTCAGTGATTTGTTATTGCTTCCGGTGGAGCTTGAAAAAACCACCTCAAAACCTCCTTGTTTAGCTTACTCGGCACTAAAGAATGCAATTCAGGCTTTTTAATAATCTGTTTTAGGGTAAATTAAGAAAAAAGTTCACTTTATTTGGTAAGATGACAAACTATTTTCAGCTGCTGCTTGTGGTCTAGTCCAATTATGTTCAGTTGTGTATTTAAAATGCACTTTCCCAGCTAAATTAGCCGGAACTTGAAAATCATGTACCTATTCTTTGCCTTAACCTTTGTTCTACCGGCACTATTCGATCGGTTTTCGCTTTTAACTTGCAGCTTATCATAGTTCTTTCACAATCCAGCAGCTTGCACTTCCTTTTTCTTAAACTTTTAGTTTATAATTAAAACAATATCGACTTATAATCCCAAGCAATTGACATGTCTATCTCTTTAATAAATAATGTTAGTTACCTAGTCAAATGAACAAATTTAATGAAATATAAACAAACGGCCCTTTAAAAATTGCCATCAAATTAACAAATTGCCTAAAACAGTTTTTAAGAACAACTGGTTGTGATATCAGCGACATATGAAATTCTTAGCCTGATATTACGCAGCAAGCTTTTCCGAGGTTTTCTGTCAAGTAGCATTTTTTTTTTTCTTTTGCAGCAACTTCAATTTTCTGATCACCCAACAACAATGGCGAACATTACTGAAGATGGAAACTTCAAAACCAAACTATACTCGCCAATATTTATGGAATTACCATTTGGCATAGTTGAATTTTTTTCAGCTTTGAACATTTTTCTATCCATCACCGCATCTCTAGGCAATGCTTTGATCCTTATTGCTCTTCATAATGTGTCGATTTATCCTCCGACCAAACTATTCTTTCGATGTCTGGCGGTCACTGATCTTTGTGTTGGACTTATTGTACAACCACTCTATGCAACCTTCCTCCTTTACCATATAACCGAGGAGAACGAGAACTTTGCTTACTATGTCTCCGAAATTTATAACGTTCTTAGTTGGATTTTGTGTGGAATATCTCTGTTCACGTCGACCGCAATTAGTGTGGACAGACTTCTCGCCCTTGTGTTGGGACTGAGATACAGACATGTCGTAACATTAAGGCGAGTTCGTGTAGTCATAATTTTGTTCTGGCTTATCGGTGCTTCGGTTGGATCGATTCGCTTTTCGAGAAGCGGTGTCATCTTCATATTAGCCTCTATTATCGTTCCCCTTTCTCTGGTGACTTCGATATTTTGTTACACCAGAATCTACTTCAGAGTGCGACATCAACAAGCCCAAGTAAACAACCACGTCGCTCAAGGACGAGCCAACGGAGGAGGGATTCCGCTGAACATAGCAAGATACAAAAAGTCCGTTTCTAGTATTTCGTGGGTGCAGCTTGCATTGGTTGCCTGCTATGTTCCGTTTGGCATTGTGCTTGCGCTATATGTCTGTGGCACAGGAAATGACGTGGCTTGGGTAGCTACTTTAACATTAGTCTACTTCAACTCATCGCTAAACCCGATCCTGTATTGTTGGAAGATCAGAGAAGTGAGAAAAGCAGTGAAAGACACATTAAGACAGCTTTTATTACTGATTAATTAATATTAGCTGTATAGATCGAAAGTTGCAAAGTAAAATAGCGCAGTACAATATAGAAATAACGATAGAGTCACAGAGAGAAAGAGGACTTAAAATAATTAATTCATTACTCACCGCAATACTCCATTAACATAACAATTTAATTAAGTAGTCAAGGAACAACATTTAGGTGGCATTAGTAGAAACCAAATAGGAACAAGATGGTTTCTTTACTTAATAATTGGCAGATTAGAACGAAATTGGACACATTCGACGAAAGATACGCCAACAGGCCCTGAAAAGCGAAATATTAACTTTGCCTAAGCTATAATTTATATACTTTATCATGCTAAGCCACTGTTTAGAAAGCTCCAATAAACCTACTACAGTCGAACCTCCGGTTGCGACCACCTCTCGTAAGCGACCACCTCTCCTCAACAACCAGTTTTCCAAACTACCAAATGTTTTCTAGTCAAATCACTATACTATATTCGGAACCTCTTGTAGGCGACCACCTCTCGTGAGCGGCCGCGACCACTTTTAGAGCTAAAAGTTTGAAAATTTCTAGGGTTCTTAACCTCTCGTAAGCGACCATTTGACAGATAATACAGGCGGAAATTGGATAATAAGGTGTTGTAACATCGAATTCCTGGATAGTACAAGGGAAGGAAATTTCTCAATGCGAAGTACCGGACATTTTTTCTCAAAATTGGCTTTTCACATGGGGTAAAGCCTGGTTTTCAATAGCGACGCAAGCACAAGCGCAAGTACAAACGCAAGCAATAGGGATGACCCAAGTGAAAATGAAGTTGGACGCAAACACATTGAAGCACAAGCAAAATAATCCGAACATTCCGAACTGTTTAGTCGCGAGGTAATCTTTATCCAGTGTTTTCACCGGCCAAACATATCCACGTGTGGTAAATATCCTTGTGCTTGTGTTATGCCTGAGCGGTATTTCGCTCTCACTTGTTGCAAACGCAGGCATAAGCGCAAGC
>NW_028301577.1:10425000-10445000 GCF_042242905.1 Orbicella faveolata | reverse complement strand
GACAGTTGTCAAATTTTTTAAAACTAACAGCCAAAAATATTCAATGCATTAAGAAAGATTGTTGAAGTGAAAGTGGCTTGAAGTTGACGTTTCCATCCTAAGCCCTACACCTGATCACTAGTTAATTCTCCACACCCTCCGCCCTACGTTTCTTTTGATATAAGTGCTGAGAATTCGTTGTTACATCAAGGCAATACCCCTTGGTTGACGATTTTCTCATTTCTCATCACCTGCCTACATGGCAATATATTGTTGTTATTAAGAGAATTAAGAAGTGAATCACTCTTTAAACCTGTACCCGTTTAATTTTCTGTGCGCCAAAAGGTTGTTTCGATTGATCCTTGGATCAAAAATGTCATTGAGTCAAGGCAAATTAAAAACAGTGATGTACTTTTCCGGCGTTCAAACGAAACAACAATTCTCTGATTGTGTCTTATTGCAATAACGTCGCACTGCAATTTTTGATACAAAGTGACAACGATTGACGGGGCTGTATTTCAGTTAATAAGTATTCTTCTGGATAAACAAAACATGATTGCTAGATAAACGTGTTATTCACCGGTGATATACGACAACATTTGGATTCGATTGAGACAAAAGTGCGGATCAAAAGTGTTTGTAATGATCAAGCTTTAAACTTATCGACTGAGGCATAAAATTTCGAGCAGTTATATTTTTGTTCAAGGAAACATGTCGAGTAAAATCGCTGAATAGAATTTCCTATGCCTATTACCCGGTTTGTGAGAAATCTGCGCGGCTTGAAAGACATTTTTGCGTCAAATCTTCGCAATCTAGACCAACAGATATCGTCATGTATGACTATCAGCTTCACTTCCTTACCTTCCCATCATAAACCTTTTCTTCAGATCTCTTACAAATGGCGTATCCCTGAATAGGAATCCCACTCCTGCCACCACAACACACGAGGCAGCTAACACAAGTAACGCTCGCAGATAGCGCCGTGAGGAGCGGCCGGTCGAGCACTTCTTCTCCAACATGGCGCCGACAGTCGTTTGGGAAAAATTTCAGTATACGCTCGACGTTGTGTCCTATCGAAAAACACCAACTGAATTATTCACTGGTGGATCAGGGAAATGAAACGGTTGGCAGAACTCGCTGTTCTATGGTTGCTAGGTCACCCGTGTCAGATTCAGGTACCCGCTTCATGTTTTGAAAGCGCGTGGGTGCCGAAAGGGCGTTCACTTGTAAAGCCTTCTCGAAGGTCCCGAAAGATTTTCGCAAACGAAAAGCTGTACCAAAATCTCAAACCTTATGACTACAGAGCTGTTTTTTTTTTTTACATATTCTTAACATGAACAGCGGTTCTCTTCATACAAGAAGTTTCAGGCGTATACACCTCTCTGTCTTTAAATATCGATAAACTAAAAAGGGCTTTTCGGGCCCGAAAAGTTTCCGGGGCTTTTGAGAAACGGGCCCCTGGTCAACCGAAGTCACTAGAGACACAGGCTCACTGCGTTCACTTTGATTATGTGAACTTAAGTGAACGGACGTTTTTCGCTTTTTGCCCACCAAAGTCACAAGGTCGCACTGAAATACAAAGTCAGTCGCGAAATAAGCAAAATTCTTGTTCTGTGCTTCTAGTACTAAGGAGCTTAAGAAAACCACGACGGCAACGGCAACGGCAACGTCGCTAAACAAAAGGTTTAATGAGCAGAACAATGGCTGTGCCCGTGCGTTATAATTCTTGGTACATTTCTTTGCCGTCCTCTGCAAAACTACAACGTGAAATGACCAAATTCTGCGTTGTCTAGAGAACGTGAGTTACGGCGGCTAATTTTTTAAATTTTTATTTCAAATTTATCACTGGGTTCCAGATTCAGTTTCGTGATAGCTTTGGCAGTGATAAACAAAGTAAATGACTTAGGGGTTGCTGTACTGCGAGATTCGTAGGTAAAATATAAAATCATTTTTTAATCAACGTTGTCCTCGACGTCGCCGTCGTGGTTTCTTAAGCTCCCTAGTGGATTGAAGTGCGCGCGGTGAAATAGAGTGGTTCTCTTCAAACTTGTTTCAACTTTCGATAAAAATAGCGTGCACTTGCAAATGAACGTGCGAGTCTTTTTTGTCATGTAACGCAGATCTGAAGGGAAGTTCGTAATTCGCTCAAAACTTGTGCCCTAAGCGTGGAGTTATAGGGGTTGAGAACGATTATTCTTAAAACGAAGACTTAAAACTTCTTACCCACAACTACAGTAACCATAATCATTTTGATGAAATAGTTTATTAGCGACACACCATAAATAATAATAATAATAATAATAATAATAATAATAATAATAATAACAACAATAATGATAATAATAATAAAAATAATCATAATAAAAAAGATCAAACAAAAAGACGGCGAGGAGACCTTCAATAAACCAGCAGGCGGATAGCGACGCGTTACTTGCGTTGTCAGCTTTGTGAACGCATTGGGTTCTAGTAAATAGGAGACAACTCTTGTTTTCCTGTTCCTTTTGGTTAGCTGAAGACAAAATTTCTAACCACCAGGCAAAAAGAACATACTTCTTCCACGGGTGAAAGTTTGGAAGAGCAAGCGGCTAGAATGGCCGCAGAAGAAAAAACGAATGAGATTAAAATTCGATAAACATTTCAAAATAAAAATGAGCGATAGAAATTTTACACAACGTTTCGATGTCGTCATGACATCATTATCAAGTGACAAGAAAATAACGGTTCAACACCTCTCACCGCATATATAACACTGTTGAACCGTTATTTTCTTGTCACTTGATAATGATGTCATGACGACATCGAAACGTTGTGTAAAATTTCTATCGCTCATTTTTATTTTGAAATGTTTAGAAGAAAAAACAACAACGATACCTAAGGAATATTATACCAGTGTTTTTAATTGTCTCTCTGAATATATCGTGTTTATTTGAAAAAAATATATAATACACAGAATTTTCAGCCAATTAGAGCATGCATTTTCTCTCTTTTTTTAGAGTTTTTAACGCTCCGCCTTATAACGGTATGTACACATACACTTCTGCGAGATTATATTCTGAAACTGGGTGAAAGCGAAAGCGTTCTTCTGGTAAGAAAAACAATTTGAAAAACATATAGAAAAGGTGCACTAAAATTTCAGTCCCTTATGTATAAAATTGCTATCCAACAGTCAAGTGAAATTTTTTTCCATAACAATTGTTTTTATTAACTTATAGTTTTTAATCTACATACAACAGTATGTAGGCTATTTCGTCAGTTACTGTGCAGAAATTTAGTTCAGCCAAAAATCCTTGCCGTAGCAAAGATACCATTGATATCTCCAGCTCAGAAGATTTTCTCTCAAAGTCACCTTGATTGAGGATTCCTTCAAGTATGAGTTTGTTCTCGTAAGTCACAACATGACAGCCATATAATTTTTTAATAAGCTATAAATTCTAATAATAATGGATTGCGTGCTGTTTCACTGACTAGGGCTTTCGGAAGTAACTAAATCCATTCAGTGTGGCTGATTTAGATGTTCGCGTTATTTCTGACAGAAGAACACTTGTAGGTCATGCCAGTCATGCACACCCGAATAAGAATGGAAAAAAAAAGCGAAAAAATTAACACTTCTTACAGTTAGATTCTTTTTATTAAGGTGGAGAGAAGGAGGAAAAACACTGATCTAAAATAAAGAAAAACGTGTTCAAAGACCATTTAAGAGAAGAATGTGGAGATTTCAGTTTGACCTAAACGAAGTGAGGTATGAAAAGGCGGGAAAATATTTGTCAGTGGCTGTTGGCTTTTTTAGTTAAATGAGGCATGTCAGCAAATTAAAACAAGTGAGACAGAGTTTTCTTCTGATATATTCCCGCACAACTCGCACAATCTCCTCTGTTAAGTCGTCCATAATCTGTGACAAACGACAAAGGTTAACGGGAAGATTCGGAAGGATAGCCCTGCTGAAAATGTACTCATCGTGCCAGTCAAATGGCGGAATCAAGAGTTTACTGTTTACGCGACATTCATGATCACTTGAGTTGCTCACATCGATCGAGTTCACTGGAGACTGCTGAAGAATAAAAGAAGTAAAGGACAAGATCCAAATGTAAGGTAACAAACTTTACTAAAGTGCTAAGCTTAATTTTATACCGAAAAATCTGTTTTCGCTTCCTGAACGAAACTGTTTCGGATCTAGAATTTCCAGTTGGTTTTGCTGCCATTCGTCTTCTTTCAGTCGCTTTTCTTGTGCATTTACAATCCTTTTCAGTTAAATCTTTTGGATCAAACTCTGTGCAGCTGAATTAATTGTGACATTAAGTAGCTTTTTGTAGTTTCTGGATCGCCTTTGACGGTTTTTTTGCCTTTGACTGCTGTTTTCAGCCATCTTTTCCGACGGAATTTCCGCTTTAATACCGCCAAAAATTTTTAAGCTAAGTGATACTTGCCGCACATAATTTCCATAAAAAGCCAAATATAGGTATAATGTCTGGTAACGGAGATTCAATGAAATAATAAGAAGGGTAGAGATGCATAATTCGAGGGTGAAAATTTGATAATATTGTTAATATTTCTTTCCAATGCACGCTTGCTATGATGTTGCGACATGACTTACGTGCGCAGTAAGGATGCGCAGAAATAAATAACGCGAGTGTCCGTAAGAAACCCTTTTAAAGTGCTTTGACTTTGTGGCTCATATCATTTTGCGATCAGTTGCATGGATAGATCGTATTATAACTCTTATCTCTTAGGCAATTTTATTGTTTTTAGTGGCTACAGAGCTGAAACAAGGCTTAAGCGCATAATTTATTAAATTATTTTTTTTGTTCTGGGAAATGTTAGGAAACAATTTTCTAAACCTTGTTGGTTTTATATTCCTCATTCATCACATTTAACTTGTAAGCGCACTCAAAAAATGTTTTTTCTTTTCGTTTGGTGATTCACTACTTCGCGGTTTTCAACAAAAGTACAATATGGTTTACGCTTATAGACCGAAAATTTTTTAAATTGATTTATTTCTAGCTAATGGCTTTGCTTGAACGCGTTCAGTCTACTAACTTATTTCGTTTTGTAGAAGTAGTTCGCGATAATGCATAGCGAACAGAAGAACAAAAACAGCTTGATGACGGACCTATAGAATTGAAGTTTATTTAAAGTTTGTTTGAATTTTTGATGACTGAGCTTGTTAATAACTTTTGCCGATCAAGCTGGGACATGCTGTGAAAGACAACGCGCAAACCTTTGGGTTCTTTTTGTGGGGCTGTTCTAATTCAAATGACTTTTAATTCGCGTCTTATTTACTACTCAGCAGGTCGAAAAGACCAGTGAAGGCGAGCCATTCAAGCGAATTGAAAACTTCGTGAAGCTAAAAAGCAGACAAAGACTGCTAGTTTTTTAAAAATCTTATCTTGGGTAATAAATCAACAAAATAAAATAGTCAGTTTTATTTTGGCTTTTTAACTGACCTCCTTGTCGCAGCTGGACGAATTTTGCTGCCATTCTGTTACGCGCGAGTTAAATAAATGACAAAAAAGAAGACAAGATCGTAGACTAATAGCGATTTAATTGCACCTTCAAACTTTCTCCCTGCCAAACTGACTGTTTTTTGGAAATGATGTCAACGTAAATAAAGACAGCTCGACATTTTAATACTATTTCAAAGACATTTGCGACACTGCGAAATTAAAATAGAAAATTCAACAATAAACGTTTTGGAGCGAGCGAAACAAAGTGAAAACTCTCAGCGGAGTTAAAACGCTCTTTCTTTATAATAACTTGTATTTCTTTCACAAGAATCTTTTGAAGGGAGTTAATAGTACGAAAAAAAAAAAAAAAAAAAACCAGCACAGCTGTTTAATAGCGAAAACGTTCCCGCGAATTTTAAAGGAAAGAAAGCGAAGTACCCTCTGGCGGCATTTTAATTTGAAATCGACGCTTATTTGCCGTTTGAATCTAATTCATTCGAAGTATTTGCCTACAACGCACTGAAGAGCCCTTATTTTATTTTTAGATCTTCGCTCAAGTTGGCCTTTCTTGTAGAGATTTTAATTGATTATAGCTTCGCCGTTTCTTTAAAAAGTTATTTGTTCTCGTTATGTGGTTCTTTGAGGAGCAAATGTCAGTTTAAAAGCGAATTAGAAATTTCGTGAGGTGGAAAGTGGTTGGTGGTTAATTAAACACGGGTTGTTGATTTTTTACGTGTCTGACCCTATAAATCGATATATTTCCTTGCAGCTCTTATGCTAAATGATACCATAGATTGGTATGGAAATTTAAATATAAACAGTAATAGCGCAAAAAAGCGGCTTCCTCTTAACCAAGAGGAAGGCCTTTGTTATCGAATGACATACACCTTGATGTCTTGATCGTGACTTTTCCTTGATTGCCTTATTGCCGCCTACACCTTTATGCCATCTTGATATCCGGAATGTCATAAATTATCTCGTAAAAATATCGCTCGCATGTTCTGAAAATGAACGTGCGAAAATTGCGGAACGTATTTTAATGTTTTCCTTTCTTCCGCGCGCGAAATCACAAATTAAATTCAAACAATTTAACCTTTTGAGCTGTGAAGTTTTCAAACGATTACTGTATATTACAATTCTCATTTACTGCGGAAACACCTATGGTAATGTTAATGTCTGTTTTGGGCCTCTTTTAATGGCTCTGTTTTATAATTTTTGATTCAAGCGACGTTTTCAAGACGTTGCAGGAAACACGCTCTTTTTTCTTTAGCAATGAATCGCTTTTCTAAATAGCCTTTAAATCAAGCGTGTATCATAACTTGAAAAGGACCGATTTAAGTATACTGAGAGCGAATTGTGAATCCACTTGTTTAAACGGAAGGCTGTTTCTTATCGAAACATTTTGTTTAAAGAGCGTGCGAAAGCCACATCTGTCGATATTGTTTCACAGTGTAGTTCGCTGAAAGTGGTAATCCTCTGCTCTCAGCGTGTAGGGAATTAGATGTTACTTGAAAACCAAAATAAACAAGTTCAGCCTAGCTTGTTAAATTGGAAGAGGATAGGTTAAAGACCCCTTGACGTCAGAAGTCATAAATTATAGAAAGGAAGAGAAATAAACGAGCAAACGTCATTACTGCGCCGGGAAAGTCGCAAAAGCGACCACATTAGACGGTATTATATTAAAAAGCTGTTTCCTTATGTGTCAAAGCAGGCTTTGTTTTGGGCGAGCGACACGGCATAAATATTCAACAGATACAACGAAAAGAAAAACAGCGCTAAAGAAATAAAAATAATAAAAGTAGTTTCAATGTTAATCATTCGCCCTGCTAATCAATCATTCATGACTCTTGACATGTGCCTTAAACTGGCTTGCCACACAAGTACATACATATATATAGTACACGTATAAATTCTAAGGGACCTTAATAGACCCTGTAGGTCATTGCTCGCACCTTCAAGATCACTCATCTTGGTCGTGCAGAGGGTAGAATAACACTAGAGGCGGAGGAAGGAAGACACGGACATGGAAATCTGCGCGGTGTGCGGCGACCATTCCACAGGCAGACACTACGGTGCGAATACGTGCGAAGGATGCAAGTTGTTCTTCAAGCGAAGCATCAAGAAACGTCTGTACTACACTTGCAGAGTGGCAGGGTGTTGCCCTGTAAACAAGCGCTTTCGAAATAGCTGCCAGTACTGCAGAATGAGGAAATGCCTAACGGTGGGAATGAAAAGGGAAGGTGAGTCACAAAACATGTTTTAAGTTTTTTATATTACTATTATTATCGTATTGTTACTGTGCGGTTGCACCCAGTTGGAAAATACAACTTTGCGTTCTTGAAATGTGCGAACAAAAATTTCTCCAATCTAACACAAAGTAACTAACTATAAAAATAAATTACCTCAATTGGGTTGGAAAGTCGTGAGTAAATCGATTATTTAGAAGGCGCTGCCAAAGTGATTTGCTCGGTTTTTATCTACTCGACACATTTTCACTAATTTCAATCAAATGGTGCTTTTATCGCTTAACGTGGAAAAGGAACATTGTTTAAACAAGCAAGAGCAATTGCCTGCAAAATTTACCACTTTTTCAGTTCTGTCTAAACATTTCCAATCGTTTGACAATAATGACTACACTTTCGTGTTAAAATATTTACCTTTGGTGTAATTAAACTTGCGTTAGAGAAAAAATTTCCCGTTCTCAAATAAAGCAAATATTTCCTTTGTTGTAGGCATGGTTGAATTTTTAGATTTCAGTTCTGCTAGAATTATTTTGCCCCGAAGTTGAAGTTCCTCAAATGGAGAATGTTGTCTTGTTTTCTTTCGCAGCTGTACAGCAAACCAGAGCACAGGATTTTGAGAAAAGCAGAAAGCGGCACCGCAGGCAACAGTTAAAAGGTGAAATGCGAAGAGAAGCCGAGTTCGTTTCCTTGTCTGATTTCGTCTATCATCTGCAGGCTGTTGAGCCGTACCAAACACCGCAGACGAGAAACGATGCAAGGTCGACTCGAGAAGAAAGCACCACCACTGGCAGCGACAGCGTCAGTGGTGTTCAAAAACTACCGGCGGAAAACACAACAGAAATCGCGGCCCGGTTGCTGTTTATGTCCATTCACTGGGCAAAAAACGTGCGTCACTTCGCGGACCTGTCGCATTTTGATCAAGTGACGCTCTTGCAGGAAAACTGGTGTAAAATATTCGTCATCAACCTCGTGCAGTGGGCCATGCCGTTCGAATTGGCGCCTCTCGTTGCTGATGTTATGGAGAAAACGCCGAGCGAACATCTGGATCGAGTTCTTCACAACATAGGAAAGCTCAATGAGGTTGTTTTCAAACTTGTACAGCTGGGTTTGAACAGGGCCGAGTTTACTCTTTTGAAGGCGCTAGTTCTTTTTAACCCAGGTAAGAATAAATAAGTCTTATGCATTTTTCTTGCTGTAAGGTCTGTAAGCAATCGAACAACTGAACGCGCAAAAATTAACTTGAAACCGCGTCCCTTATTTTTGCAAATTTAAATTACGCTTTTTCTTCGGTCTGTGCGCAATGAGAAAAACGATTTAAGCATTAAAAATATCGTGATTTTTTTTTAAATCATTGGATAACCCCGAACACCGAGACTTAAACACTGGCATAATCTAAACCTCTCTCTTGGAGTAAAAAAAGTAATCTTAATTCGCCATGACCTCCTTCTGTTTGTGTTACTGTAATGACCCTGCTATTGCCCAGTTTTTTTCACCCAATGGCGAGGAACATACAACACAAACGAAAATGTAAACAGCGGATCCAAACATGAGTGTGATATTGCGTATGAATACAATATCAGAAAGTGTGTCGTGTGCGTTTCTCTCTTTTTGTTACCGCCGCGGCAATCGTCGAAGTGCGCCTTTTTCTCAGTTCGCAGCGTAAGCTTGATGAAGTGGTCAGAATTAATTCTCAAAGCCCTCCTTTATCTCTCCGTTGCTCAAGGCCATCGCCATGAATTTGCAAATTAACAGCACCGAGTGTCTTTTGCCACTTTGATACGGAAAAAAAAAAGGAATAACAAATCTCTATAAGTTAAATGTATTTATTTTATCGCCAAAGATCTTCTACCCGGAAGTGTGTTGCGATTTTTCAATGTTCCGACTTTTCGGTCAAAATTGATTTGTCTTTTCGTCGCGCTATTACTAATTTCGATTCTTAGGAGAAATATTCTTAAGATGTGGATTAGTGAGGCTTTTTAATGGACTGATTTGCTTACAACTTTATTAAATGCGAGTTATGAAGTTTTAGACATTAATATATGTTTATTCAGTCATAGCGTAATCAGGGGAGATGGTCTTTGACTTTGCCGCGACAGAACCCTTCCGGATGGCGAGTTAAAAATGACGAATTAATCGATTTGTTGCGGAAATGAAAAAGATGAACAACGTTTTCCGCAAACGAACAAAAATGATTATTACGCTGCATTTCAAACCCAGGTGCAGCCTGAAGGAAGGATTTCATGATTCTGTATGTTTTTATTTTGTACAATCACAGTCTTTTAGCTTTTAGCGAAAGTCATCATCTTCCCGTGGTAACCAGGCCCGTAGCTAGTATCAGAAAAACCCTTTGCCTCGGTAAAATTTGGAATTTATTTATTTATTTGATGTTCCCGTTAGAGGCTATGCGTTAAAAAAGTCCATATAAAAGAAACATTTTTTTCTGATATTGCCTCGGTAAGATTTTAGTCTGGCTACAGCTACAGTCAAGTGTAAATAAAACTGTTTCTAAACGCATTTTGATTACTCTTTTAATAAAATTTCGCCGAATTTCCGCCAATAAATAATCATTTTTTCTAGTGGTTACTTTTGTTGATGAAAACGAGTTCAATTGAAATGTAATTGAGTCGGCACCATGATGGAAATTTCTTTAATATAAATTAAGGCTGCGATTATTTAAATTTTCCGTCTTGTAAATTACATAGACTATATATCAAGCGAATTTTGCTACAGAGATGTCAGACCGACCCTTATCCACATTGAAACAGGTTCATCTCGCGACAGAGGAGCGAGAAGTTCTCGCAGCGTGTTTTTTCTCGCGCGTGCTTTTTCTGTTGTTTGCTTAACGATCAACCATCCATTGCGGCTGATCGAGACGCTATTTTCGGATAATGTTCTTAAGGAATTGATTTCTTCCGCGTTTGTCTGCCGTTCATCGAAAAAAAACTTTAAAGAACGAACTTCAGAAATACAAATTCCGATTGGCTGCCAACTCTGCAGAAATAAACAGGATAGAGAAATTTACCGCCGAGAAATACAACGCTCTCATTCTGTCTTGCTAGCATATGATTCTGTTCCCTGTCCATGCAGTAACATCGATACATTATTATAAATTACAATCACATAAAAGGTCACAGTTACTACCAGTAGTATAATTAGAATATACATTTAAGCATACCCTTGCCTTTACCCTTGACAGGTCATTTTCAAAGCATTTTTAATGATTCAAGCTGTTTTTGAAATTATTACAATAATTCTAAGGCGCAAGTTTTCCTTCTCGACTTAATTTACTTTACCTTCCTTTTAAGGTTTTGCACATGCTTTAGCTCAGTTGTAGTTAAAGAATTCTGATTTCCCTTTCGTTCGAAAGTGATCGAGCTGCATTTTCTCATATCAATTCGTTATATGTGATGCTTTGCTTGCCCTGCCGGCTTTTCTTCCTTCTGTGATTCCTTTTTTTACCCAAAATAGAGGGGGTTGCCCCTCCCCTAGATCCGTCACTGGTTTATCCCCATGAAAGTCTTGTGAGACTAAGGTATTCGGGGCGGGGGGGTGGGGGCGGTTTTGCTTTGCTTGCCCTGCCGGCTTTTCTTCCTTCTGTGATTCCTTCCTTTTTTACCCAAAATAGGGGGGGTTGGGGGGCGGAGGTGGCCCCTCCCCTAGATCCGTCATTGGTTTATCCCCATGAAAGTCTTGTGAGACTAAGGTGCTTTCATTCTTTTTAAAATAACGTTAAAAACTTGTGTAACTTTACAGATTTTCTTCTTCCTCTGAGTAATCTGACCTTGCGCTCCAAATACTTTTCATGTCCCCTAACCTAACCATAAAGTTGTTTTAATAACAGTCTTACGGAGTAACTCCTGCTTTACTATTGTTTTCGACTCATTTCATCCGATATCTTAATTCCTAATTTTGATTTTAAAACAGTTTCTTAGTTTTTACACTGTAATGACTCCATCTAATGGTCAGTTACTTGTTAACCCTTTGAATACCAAACTTTCGCCAAAAAATACCGTTTTTAACCGTTTAGTGAGGTTTTCTAGCTGCCATGACGCTAAATAAGCCTACGTTTTGCTTTAAAAGCTTTTTTTTTACTAAAAGGAGAGATTTTTCGAGGATTAGGTACAAAATTGCGCAAAACTTCAATTCCGGGCATGCGCATAAGCCAAAATTCTTCTTCTTCTTTTTTTTTTTTTTTTTTTTTTTTGCCATTAACCGTTCTCAATTTCGTTTGTTGGCCCTTTCCTTTCTGTTTTTCTCTGCCCTTTTACACTGGCTACCTTCTGCATTGTATGCTCTTTCTGGCTGCAGCGAAGCCTAGAAATGGACCTTGATCAATCATAGGCGTTGTGAACCATTTTACCACCGTCTTTGCACCAAAACTGGTAACGTTGTTTTTCGATTTGCGACGTCGGAATGTCGTCGATATCTAAACTTGACCGTTGTGCGGAAAAGGTTAGCCAAGCACTACTATCTGCTTATCAAGAATATCTGATGACATTTAAATTGATGACGTCACAAGTGGTACAAAGAGCACGACCATTAATTATGCATATATGCATTAATTACAATTACGCATATATGCGTAGTTGGTATTCAAAGGGTTAAAGCATTGAAAACGAAATTTTAAACCCCCTTAACGTAGTTCGATGTATCGAGCTTCATCATCGTAAATGTCAAAGTTGTTAATGGTGCCATGCCATTTAATGATATTCCAGTCTCAACTCTTTTGACAACTTTGACATTTACGATTTTTCATTCTTGATAACATGATAATGCTTTATGCGTCGAAACGTCGAACTCCTGGCTTTAATTTTAATATTTCCTGTTAAATGATTCCATTCGCCATTCAACCTTTTATTTCGAAAAATTTCTCTCCGCAGGCCTTATAACGAAACGGTATACTTCTATATCTATCCACTCCGGCAGTGTTACGAGCGAAGTATACCTTTTAAAGATGTATTAAGTCGCGAAGTTATCGCCAAAAAAAAAAAAACCCTGCATATGCTATTGTAAGAATACGGGTTAAGAACTGCTGTCGTAAATAACTTCGTCTTTGACCTAACTCTCGATTGTGAATCGCTTAAAAGCACAATTATAGTACACATGTTAATTTAATGGTTTTATCATCAACAGACTTAAAAGTTAGAATCCACCTAATTGGGCTGCATACGATTATATCATGTGTTGAACTCTTTTTGTTATTTCAGCTCCTACACGTTCATTTAAAACCCAGCTTTCGCTTTCACCTTCAGAGGCTTTTTATTCTTCTTCAAAAACCCTATAAAAGACACTTCTATTATTGAAGCGAAGACACTGTTTTTTTTTTTAAATCAGGGATACATTTTGTTAAAGGTGTTGGTTTGTTTTATTTTTAATAAGGCCGCGAAAGAAAATTTTCAAATTGTCAGGGCTATTTATGTTATTGGACTTTGATTAGCGTGATTCAAAACATCGCCAATATTTCTCAAAACAACATTCATCTTTGAGAAGGAGGATAATAAAGGAAAACTCTGCCTTCTGATAAACTTTGTGGACGATACCAGATGGCAAGTCATTGCAAATTGCATATCAAATTTTCTGCTTGTCTCTAACGTCATTCTAATTTTAGCCAAAGAGAACCAGGACCACCTTGGCAAAATAACACCGAAAAATACGTTATTCTCTTAAAATTTAGCAAGGACATCTATGTTAAAGGAAATTTACACCGTTGTATTTCTAATATAAATGAATAACTGATTGTAATCAGTTTTTCGTATGTATAATGGAAATGAAAACTAATTGCTAACCGCTAACGCGCCCATCTGAGACAGTTAATTATGAGCACGTTTTGTTTGCATAGTATTCATTGAAAATTCGCAAATCGAAAACACATTAACTTCGACTTACTCGACTCAGAGAAGTGTCTCACTTTACCTATTCCGTGGTCCTTTTATCTTACGAACGTGCACATTTAATTTGCGATTTCGCTTCACATTGTACTGCCAAGTTATATGTCCGATCTTAAAGCGGTTCCTCGGAATTCGGCACCCGTTTCTTCTCCATACCCAATTCTTTATGTGCCGATAATTTCAATTTTGCTCAAACGTCGTCTTTGAAACAAAGTTACAGACTTGTGAAAAAGCAAGTAAATTTATTTCGTTCTACTTCTTTTCGAGAAGTCATGATAGTAATAATAGATTCACTGGTTATGACACTGACTTCCTGCAAATTTTGTCCTTCGCTTTGCTACATTGTCAATCAGAGTCGGCTGCCTTAGTTTATCCCATTTACTCCCAGGAACACTGAGTCTCGTATTGTAAGTGAAAACGATCAAAAACATTAACGGACACGAAAAAGTGCTGCTCAGTAGGGTTTCATTTGAATAGTAAGGCACAGTACGACATGTCTTATCCAGACGCAAACCTTGTACAGCATACCAAACAGCGCTCTGTAGCTTTTATTTGAATGGTCACACACTAGGGTTTTATCATCCACAGACTTGAAAGTTCGAAGCACCTTGTATAACATGATAAACAACACCACATGAAAGAACTGCTCAATAGCTTTCAAATGAACAGCCTCGCACTTGGGGTTTAGCCACAGTCTAGGAAGCTAGAAGTACCTTGAACAGCATATAAACAGCACGGTATAAAAGGACTGCTTAGTGACATTTATTTGAATGGTCACATGCTGGAGTATATTTCGTAGACACAACGCTTAAAACAACCTTGTACAGCACCGTAAGCTGTATCTGAAAAAAGCACTGCATGATGGTCGCGGTTTGAATTTGTATGTTGCAAACTAGGGTTATATTTAGTCCCGTTTAGCACGTAACCAAATTGATTAACTCGATGTTTGGCCCCGGGAGTGTGAGGGTTAATTCCGCTCAGAAAGCTTGTGGTCGACTAACTTCAGTTTAAGTCAAAACTACAGCACTAAACAAGGCTACCAGTTTTATCTTTGTTTGAAGATAAAAAATAGATATTATTTAGCATACATCCAAATTGCTTAACTCGTTGTTTTAATCTTGGAATGTAAGGCTCAATTCCACCAAGAAAGTTTGTGGTCGAGTAACTTCAGTTTAAGTCTAAACTACAGCATTAAACAATACTACCAGTTTTATCATCGTTTGAAGATAAAAGATAAATATTATTTAGTATATATTAACCAAATTTATTAACCCGATGTTTCGCCCTGGGAGTGTAAAGCTTAATTCCACCTAGAAAGCTTCAATTCAAGTCTAAACTACGGCATCAGACAACACTGCCAGTTTTATCATCGTTTGAAAAAAAAACCAGATATTATGTAGTTATTAACGTGCGTGATCTGTCATGACAGACCTTTCACTGTTTTAAGTGCGTAAGTGCGCTAATATTTTTGGCGACACCAAGTCATGCAATAACTGTGTGTATTGACCCGGTTTCTTATCGTTTCAACAGATAACGACCAGTTATCAGACTCTGTTCAGATCCAAGCTGTTCAGAACAAGACTCGAAATGCTTTAGAGGAGTACGTTCGCTTGCATCGACCGGAGACTTCCAGTCGCTTTGGACAGCTGCTCATCAAACTAACTTCTCTTGGAGCAGTGGACCCCCAAGTCCTTGAGCACGTGTTCTTCAATAAACTCATTGGTGCAGCGTCCATTGACAGTCTGGTAGATGACATACTGAGAGCCAACACACTTAGCTCGTACGCTAAGAGCACTGCTGTATAAACAGACAGTGAATGACATTTTAAAAATTTGCAGCGTCGTTTTTTCTAGATGACAGATTTGAAAGAGAAATTTTAACGAAAATTATTCAGCGTTAGTTGGTTGGATGTTTATAAGAATTATGAAACCAGACAGTTATTAATTAAAAAGACAATTTTAACAAAAAAAAAGAAAACATTAATAGCCGAACCAATACCTTTTGTATAATTTGTGGATATATTTAAATTTTATTCATCTCTGTTTTTTGTTTCATGTATTTTTCCCTTTTACAATGGGAAAACCGTTTGCTAGTTGGCAACTGTCATCTATATAGAATTAAAGTTAATTACCTTAAGTGTTGCCTATGTATTCATTGCCTTTTATGGACCTTCCATCACAGATTGAACCAAGGGTTGCACCCGACCCTTGGGCTCTCACTGGAAGTGGGTTCTTAAACGAGCTCAGGCACGGTTTGCACATCTTGAAAGTTTAGCCCAAATTTTTCAAATTCGTCGTTTGCAATCCGTGTCAATCTAAGCCATCCTTGACCATCCTTGTTCCTCTATGGTTTATTGTTATCTCTTTGATATCTTTCTATCTTAGTAAACTATTATTTACAGTTTCCCTTCCATTTAAAGGAGATTTGGTACGTGCATGGCCAAAACAACTCAAAACACCGTGATTGAGCTCCTTTAACGGCGGGTACGTTTCGTAACAGGCGAAGCGACTAGTGCTTGGATGGAAAATTAGTCCGTCATACATGTAGTCTCCTCAGCAAATAACAAGAGGAGACGAACAAAGATTTAAAAATATCAAAATTCGTTGTTGACAAAAACGCAATATAGTTTTTATCAGGGAAAAGTTGGGAATTTCGAATACTGATGTCTGGCAACCATGGGATTGATCTACCTCTGTAATGCAGATACTTTAAGAACATTTTCAAGCTCACTCTTCAAAAGATTAAAAACGTTCAACCTTCATCCCCAGATAGATGTAATAAAAAAGCGCGTTCAATAGTAATATCCTTTCTTGATTCTACCCGAGTTGCTCACTCAAATGGACTGAACCAACCCAAAGGAAGTGGTTGTTTATCGTCTGGGGTGGCCTGGGTAGGAGGCTTTTGGGAGGTGATTTTGGGAAGATTTCGATTTTTGAGCGATATAACCAAACAGTTACGGAGTAACTTGCTGTTTTATTGTAAACCAATACATACAGGAACCATTACTGAAAACATATTATTTGTTCCATCTACATGCTGCACGTTTCCATTCTAAGCAAAGTAATGTTTCAAAGCTAAGCAGATTCGAAGGCAGTGAAGCAATATTACAACGAGTGAAATCGATACGAGGCATAGAAATAGAAATGCATAACATTAACGTTTTTCATTAACTACAAGAAGCTTTTTGTTAAGGTACGAAATAGTTACAACCTGGCCCCGAGTTTGAAAAAAAAAACACAAGATGCTTAAGGTCTAGTTTCTAGGCTTAGTTGAGTAATATAATTTGAGACTAATCATGCTGCGCAGGTGTTCGGGACAAGTGCTCTATTGTCCCGCGGGCGCGCCATGTTTCCTCGGGTCTGACTTGGCAAATATTCCCTTTTCAGGGTCTCGGAATACTGCCTGCACAACAGCAAAGCTTTTATTACCGGTTACGACATGCCCGAGTTCTTCTAAGCCTTTAATTATGTCACCTGGCATGGCATATTTCCCAGAACTATCAGTAGGTATATTTTCATACGATACATCCTGATCGGGCACCAGCTGAGTGTGTATACGAGGCTTCTCCACAGCCTCAGATAAGTTTGTTTTAAACCACAGCTTGTTCATTAACACCTGAGCATGTGAAAAAAAAGCGGAGCAGTGAGTTAAATATTCACCACTAGCCATCGACACTAAGAGGAATAACTGTTTTAGTATATACAAAAGAAGTAGCATGAGATGCCCGAAAAAATTGACCAGAAACCGGAGAAAGTTGTTCGCAGCAGGCCATTTCGGAGTTGCCTTTTATCTCTGTGTCAAAACGAGTCTTCGTCCGAAACCATTCATCTGGAAATGTGTTCGCCCTACAGGTTCATTTTCACGCAAATCAAACTTATTATTATTATTTTTTTTTTATGAAAGGTTTTGCACCAGGATTCGTTTTGAAACAGGTCATTATTATACATCAGTGATACGCCTTTTGCCAAGTAGGTCGCATTAGTATTATGGATTATATTATGGCTTAAAAAATTGATCTCAGTTTTAATTTATACGACCGTTGCAAATTCGGCCATGTCAGGAATGTTGTTCATTTTGTGTGCAAGCACTTTACACTTAGCCTCAATACAAGCTCTTTGGGGCAGGTAGCTTTTTTCAGCGAGGGAACGCCGTTTCTTTAAATAAGCCATATCCGAGTTGCCTTTTGAGTCTGCGTGCGAAACCATTTATAATCATTCATTTCATGCAAATCAAACTCATTTTCATATGAAAGGTATTGCACGAGGACTCGTTTTGAAACCAAGGTTCAAGGCAACTTGAAAATGGCCTACTGCCAAAAGTGCGCACGAAATGTGCGAGAAATGTGCAACAGGGCAAGAAAAGTCACATGAGGTGATCACCAAGAGAAACAAAACGTGTTTGGTGTGTTAAGTGAAATTAAAAAACGGTCATCACAGTGGAAAAAGTGGTTGATTCGTTGATCTAACGTAATGATTAGTTTAGTTCAGTCTTCACAACTGTTGCTGGAAATTGCTGCCTGGAAGATTTAGACGGAAGTGAATTTCCGAACTGCGGTAAGCGACGTTTTGTCGTAGAACCTGGAAAACGTTTGAAAAATATCAGGTGGGGTTCATGCACGATTCCTGAGTGATCTTTGGAAAAGCTCTTCCAACTAAGGTATGTCACCCACCAAGGACACTATTAAGAGGGCACAAAAAAAAAAAAAAAAAAAAAAAACGCTGAAAGCACTTTCTCCACTCTTCCATCCATCAACTTGATTGGGAAAAAAAAACCATACGAGCATAAATTCCCAGGCCCTTTCAAGACGATTCTACGGTATGTGCATAAGACCAATCACATTTGGCCTTTAGAACTTTGGCTCCTGTGTTGCAAGAGTCAAACATACCAGTGACACGGCGGTGGTGATCTTTCTCCCGCCGGAAGCGCCGATAACAAGCTGTACATCGCCGGTATCGTTGGTCAAAATGGCGGGAGATATGGACGAGAAAGGTCGCTTGTTTGGCTCGGGAAAGTTAAAAGGAGATGGAGAAATACCGTCCACTATGTTGTGACCGGGAATGTCAAAGTCTTCCATCTGGTCGTTATAGATGATTCCTGTGACGTTAGATCGATATTTGGATCCAAATCTGTCAAAAACGACGATGAGAATGAACGTCAGTCATGTAGTAACTGATTTTTAATGAAAATGTCAGCTAACAGGCTGTGCAGGGAAATCGGTTTGTCCAGAATCATGATCAAGCCTGTGAATGACATCAGAGAGGTTGCTTGGCAACGTGGCGTTCGTAATGATGTCACGCTGTTATGACAACTTTCTGAGAACTCACGTTAAGTTCAAGGCAAAAAAATATACATTTGGTGGGTTTTGATTGCTCCTACGAGTATTAGACAAAACGACAGTATAATGCACCTCTGGCAAGAGCCCGTCACTAGGAGCGTGCAACTACCCCATATTCCTGCCACGGCGTTTTCACAGACCGATCTATTTTTAGTTTGAATTTACCGCGAATTCCGACCCCCCGTAAGAACCTCGATGACCAATCACAAGCACGGACTTAATTTTTAATTAGCGTATTTACTATGTCGACTTGTCCATCTTAGGCCGCCATTTTTTCCTTACGGATGCGCGTTCATGTAGACCGGAAATGACCTGTTTCGCGGTTAAAGAAGCCAAAAAATAGACCGGTCTGTAAAAATGCCGTGACCTAGGCTTAGTATGGGAGTAGAACAGTAGGAAACCTTGATTTATTATTGATTTGTAACTAACAAGAAATGCAAACCTACCTCCTGTTGATTGTGGTTGTTACGGAAACCGCGTCGCCATTTGGCGCCAAAACAGCCACGTGTGTTGTGCCGTAATCAGCGTCTGAGAATGATTGCGCGTAATATGATACGTTATCGTGCGTCATGTTATCCCATATTTTGTGACGTAAGCGGTCGCCTGTTGTTTGGTTTAACATCGCCTCAGCAACCTACGGTGAAACCGGAGTTATGTAAACTTTTAGAAAGTATTATTGTAGAAACTGCACTCTTCTGATGAACTGAAAAACATGTTTCTGTAACTCGTTCACATAACTCACTGGCTGACTGTTCACGAACTTGCAATTTGATTGGTTAGGCCTTCAATACTATGTAACAGTTAGATTATGGGCAACAGATTTCAGTGAAGGCCAAATCAGTTATCACCTCAGAAATCGAGAGCGAGTATTTCCCTACTTTTAAAACTTGCTGTCGTCCACGCACGCTCGATAGTTTTCAACAATTTCAAGTAACGGTGAATGTCCTTTTCGTCTTTTCAGAAGCTTGATTATCCAGTACTGTCTCTAAATCGTCCTCGAAACTTTACAAAAAGATTTGAAAACCACTTTTGTATACACGACCTTTCTTCTCGAGATTTCGACTGCCTCCACATTTCGATATAGAAATAGTGATTACGTGTATTTTTAGAAACT
>NW_028301577.1:10412500-10422500 GCF_042242905.1 Orbicella faveolata | reverse complement strand
AATTATTTGACGTCAAAAATATTTAGTGCTCTGGAAAGAATCCTTTATCAGCTCTAAACCCTGGGTACAAGGCTAAGGCGTTTTCTGAGATTACTTTGGTTCTACGTTTCGACGTTCCAGGAAACAATAGGTTATCACTGTTTCACTGTTCCACTATTCTACTTGCTTGTCACTCTTGATGTTGACAAGATTCTCCGATCCAATTCCTGAAGACAGGGACAAAAGTTAAAAAAATATATTTAAAGAACAGCACCCACCTTTTAAAATGTTCAAGATTAGCGCTAAAACAGCACCGCTTGTCGGGGGTGGGGTGAGATACATATTCATTCCCGAGAGTTTACTCTTATATGGCTTTCTGCTCCTCGACTTGTAATTTACCAGATCGTCCTTAGTCACGATGCCATTGGCTCTCTTTATGTCGTCCACGATATCATCGGACAGCTTCTTAGATGAATTACTGTAAAACGATTCAGGATCTTTTTTCACTCGTTCCAGGGTCTTTGCATACTTTTCGTTCTTGATTTTGTCTCCCTTTTTGCGAGTGTTATTGTTTTCATCAAGGAGCAGTTCGCTGAAATCATATTAAACATGAGAGTAAGAATTTATGAAATTACTAACAAGATTCAAGATTTTGTTTATTTGCCTTTTTACCTAATATATTAATTATTTATAAATATTTCAATGTATGGCGAGGTGACCTCTAGAAACCACCAGGCTTATAGTTGAGGCCACCTCGTACATAACAATACGGTTACATAGATAGTGCTACCGTGTGCGGCTTTGCTAGTTCAGTAATTATTTTGCTAAAAACTCCAGCAGTTTCTTCTTAAAATTGGGAAAACGTGACAAAGAAGTGATTGTAACAGGAAGGGAATTCCAGATCTTTGGACCTTGGTAAAGAATTGTGAATTTTTTCAGATTAGTCCTACAATGATGCACGCGATAATTATTGGCTGTTATGGTGCTATAGCATGAATTTGACTGTTTGTAAAAGACAAGTTGAAAAGCAATGGAGGCAACAGGTTGTTATGATAACAGGACATAAATTTAGCTATTTGAAACGTGTTGATTTGATAAATGTCTAAAACTCTTAATTTAAAGAACAAAGGAGCAGAATGTGCTCTATAATCTGAATTGGTAATAGCTCGCACAGCCCGTTTTTGCAAACAGTAAATTCTATATAAGTTACTGTTACGTATGTAGACGAGCACGTAGAGTTACAATAGGTGATATAAGGATAAATTAGCGAGTAGCACAAGGTGAGTCTAATTTTTGAAGATAGATAGAAGTGAGACCTGAATAACATTCTAATTGATTTGGAGATTTGTTTACATAAACAGCTGATATGATCTTTCCAGGTAAGGTGCTCGTCAATATATACCCCAAGAAATTTAGTAGCGTTGGTGAGAGGGCGACTGAGGCCGTTACCACTCAAGTGATTCCCTTCGTAACATTTACTGAGGACTTTGTATGTTCACAGTTTGCTGGCACTGGAAGGCGCTTAGCTGTCTTCTTCCAGTTTGAAATTAACTTTGCGCCTGGAGAAAGCTATTCGCCCTGAATGGCTGATACACGGCGGAAATTGAAAAAAAAATGAGACATATAACTCCATTTCGACCATTAATAACCACAAATTTAAGTTCAATGTAAATCTAAATTCAAGGTAAATCGTGGAAATTCATTCCTCTTCTGTGACACATTTGTTTAGTCGGCCTAGCACTAAATACATAAAACATGACGAAAATCACGTGCACGTTTTTGCCTTATGTCCACGTGCACGTGGACACCAGGTTTTGGAGTGAGCTCGATACTGTGTAACCATTCTTTGCGTTCCTAATGTAAGATTCTGTGAAGGGTGGTTCAGGTAGTTTCCGGGTTAATCAAGTTTGACTACGAAAGACAAGTAAAAAACCGACGATAAATTGACGGCATTTGGTGCTATTGATTTTGGAAATACAAGTTTCAACCACGCTGTACAGATTGAAGACACTATTTATATTTTTTACGGGGACTGGGATGTAGACCGTGGAGACTTAAGCATTAGTAGTCATTTGTGACAGGCTGATTTTAGCATTTAATTTTGTTAGCGTTCGAGCCCTCTGTTCACGCAACTCACTTGTGTTTAAATCAAATTTGATAAAAAATAACACGCTTCAAAGATGACAATGAGTGGATTAAAACGCATTTTCAGCGAATAAGCAAACAGGTATAACTCACAAAAATTGATTGTTAGGTCTATGATCAATACCTCACGGTATATATACCAACATGGTTCGTATCAGGGCATCAAGCCAGATCAAATTGCATTCGTAATGCTACCGGAAGTGTAACGCTTCCCTTCTGTTTACATTTTATTTTTCGCATGAGTGTAGCCAGTACAAGCTAGTACACAGGCTGGCATGAGAGCATAGTCTAAACTTTGAAGCAATACTCGAATCACCCGGATTCCTCTGATATCGGTATCATTTCAATCCATGAGATAAAACAACAAACAACAGATTTAAGCTTAAAACTGGCTTAAATACAGAGCCGCTTAAACGACATGGAATTCGAAACTCTGTGACGATCTGTTCTAGAAAACACTTTTGATAAAGGGTTGTAAATACTGAAGTCCTAACATCAGAAAAATATAGTGATCACAATGAGCCGATTAAAAAGTATCAAATGATGCACACTTTCCGAGAGTAAGCAAACAGGTATAAATAATGGTAATTGAACTGAGTGGGGAGCAATTTTGCCTGTCATCATACGGTTGCACGCGATTTCGATTTGAGACTGCAAGTATGATTTCAGACCACAATTGCAGGACACGAAGTTCAATTACCACTTTATTACGTCCATTTTCAATAACCTTGGTCAGTACCAATATTATTGATCCAGTAGCCGGTTGGTTAAAAGCAGAACCAGAAACGCTTTTACATCTTACTTTGTATGCAAAACAGAAAAAAAAAAAATGCAATTTAGGGCACAAAATAGTGTAATTCGTGAATGAATTGCTCTGGTTTTCCTGCAATTTAATTTCTGGCATTGAAATCTGATTGGTTGTTTTTTAATTCTTATTGTCCGGGAAAATGATGCAGCAATTATTTTTTACTTCATAGGCACTTTAAGAATAAATTGCACTGCTGAGAGTCAATCAGATTGCAAGGATCACCAGTGATTTCAAAATGGATGTAATAAATTACAAAAGTTAATTGTCATTAAGAATCGAGAGAGGCAGGTCGAATTTTATTCAAAAAATTAATGGAAGTGAAAATGTATCCTGTCTAAATGATCTAGCGTTACGCTTGCATCACACTTGTTTGGTTTGGCAGTGGATGTCTTCGCACTAATATAAACAAATGACACAAGGCAGCCTTTGATCATAGTTAATAGAGGGGATTGGTTATGAAACCCTACAAAGTTCTTTGTTGTATGTCTTTGTTCTCTTTTTTGGCCTTGACCGTGCAATAAACACAATCACGAGTTCTTTACTCCATACTGAGGAACTAACCAATAGAAACGTTTGGTTACGTAATTCATGCATAGTGTATGAACGCAAAACAAAAGATTGTGCGCGGTCGTGGACCTTCCAACATAATTTTGGCATCTTTGTTTGCTCCTTTGATGTTTGCCGGGCTTCACAACCATTCTCCTCTGTTAACCAAGCTTAGATTTAAGTTTTAATACTATAAGCTTCTGATGTGTTTCGCTTCTGTGCTGCCCTACCTTGGTACGGCCTACTGGTAATTTGCTTTTTGTTATTCAAGGCCAATTTTATGCGTCATCTTCAAACTGAGTTAGCCTTTGCTGTTGATACGCAGGTGATATAAACTGACCTCAGTCCTGGATCTTTTCTAATGTCCTCTTTGATTCCTTTTGTCGTCTTCAAAGCGTCATCCACAGCTTCTGTAATATTAAATCCATTTCTGGCCAAATCGATGGCAGGTTGAACAAGTTTTTCCCATGGTAACCGGTGGTATCGTTTCCAGGCTTCATACATACCGCGTACCTCGCCGGGCACGGCAATGGGCAGACCACCTAAGAAGAAGTTAAGGTGCTATTCGCCACTTTAGAAACGAGAAAAAATCTAGGGCGTCTCATCCCGCAGTCGGACCGTTACTGGGCCAAAACTTGCAAAAGATGCGAAGTCAGATTGTCCACGGTAGCATTTCCCACAAGGGACTGCGAGTTGAGACTCGCTCCAGGTTTCTTCTCGATTTTAAATCGGCTAAGAAGTATTATTTGTTATAAATCAGTGGGCGTTTTAAAAATGTCAACAGACATTTTCAAAGTCTTTCAAACTCTTTCTAAGTGTGATTTTTTTACCTTTAGTCCAAACAACCCTAAAAAATTTAACAAACCTGCAGGTGCAAGATATGAAACACTTTATTGACGGGCTCAGTCGAATCAGCGTTGCAAGTACATAACTGCAATGCGCGTGCCAAAAGTAACAACAAAAATAAATTCTAAATCCAGTACCCAGACCAACTGGGCCATGGTCTTGCCAGGTAAAGAACAAACTCTTACTGGACTTGATCGTTAAATTGGTTTCTTAACTTTCAAATATAAAGTATCTGTCTAAGACAAAGTAGAAAAGAATACCTTTTTGGGCTTTCTTCTCGTTGTCCTTAAACATGTCCCGGTGTGCTCGTGCTGGAGCAGTTTCTCTGAAGTCAATGACTGTGGCTTCCTGGAGGCTTCTGTTGTACACCAACATTATTCCACCTCCTCCTATTCCCGACGAATGCATGCTTATAACCCCCAAGCAGAACATGGCGGCGATGGCGGCATCCACGGCCGAGCCGTTGGCGTTGAGAATTTCCTTGCCGATTTGGGAGCATTCCGGTGTATCCGTGGCGACGGCCTCTTTTTTGTAGGGTCCACCAGATGATGGATCGTTAGATGATGGAACAACAGATGAGGGATTGTCAGGTGATTGATCGGTGTCTTTTGTCAGAACATATACGACGACTCCAATTACAACCGCCACAACCACAATCACCAGCACTACAATAATCAATATGATGATTGTTCTGCAGGAGAAACATTAGATTTGTTTTACTGATCGCTTGTTTTGCGTTCTCGAGAAGCGACTTGGAAGTCTCAGCCACAATTTACTCAGTGATTCGCACTAGTTACATTTGTTACGATCTGTTGAGTCGTTAACTTATCTCATGACGGCAGTAACATTCTCGAAGGTCAAAACCCTAAAAAAATAGTTCAATAATGTAAATATGATCAAATGAGGAAATAAAGTCTCTGGTTTTTTTCACTTTGGTAGGAAAAAAAAAGGATTAAGGCTAGAGAAGATTAGGATGGCTGATTGCTAATTACAAACCTATAATTTAGGATGACTTGAATTCGAAACATAAAAAAGAAAAGGCTTGAACAATTCACTGCTCACAGTCATATGTCGGTGTGATTAAATCCGAACTTCTCTTTACTCGGTCATATTACAGTGGCGGATCCAGACCTTGAGCTAAGGGGGCGGTGGGGGGGGGGGGGGGGGGAGAGGGGGGGCGGTTGTTGTTGTTGTTGTTTTTTTGCTTGCCCTGCCGGCTTTTATTTCTTCTGCGATTGTTTTTTACCCAAAATAAGGGAGGGGGGGAGGCCGGGCCCCCCGTCCCTCTCCCCTAGATCCACCACTGTATTAATTCTGTGCAGAAGCCATGATGAAAATAAAACATCTGATCGTTAAAGAGGTGAATAACTGTAAAATAACTGGAACTGGCCATGGCGACTCTGTATGTTGATACTTTACAGCGTTTGTGCTTCAATGAATGGATCGATATACAGCCGCCCTAGATCAGTTGGTGCCAAACCCGAACTCAAACAGCCCGAGGCGAGCAAACTAACCATGAGACCACCGCATTTCCACTGGTAACAGTATCACCTGTCAAAAATTCTCTTACGTTTACCTCTAATGGTCGCCATGTTTAATAAAAATGCACCTTTTGGCAAAGTTTAAAAAATTCTCCGGAGAACTAGAAAGCCCATAAGTATTTACAAAAGATTACTAGTCATCACCACCTAGGTGAGCATTCTGCTTCCAGAAATGTTCTTTTAAAGAACTATGAAAAAAAGTTTAGTGATCTATCTATATCTTTTATATCAACTGTTTTGGGATTAAATGTATCTTCGTTGCCTGTTATTCCCTTGTTTCTATACCTTTAGTAAGTACCTGGTAGCCGAATCTGTATACATAATTTTTTTCAGTTTTGTATAAATATAGTGTCCTGTTTAGTTTGCATTTAAATACCAATACATGTACTGTACTGATTCAAAATACGAAGCATAATTGAAGGATTTCGTGCAAAAAGGGCGTATATCGCTTTTTTTTTAATTTTCATTTTTTGCAATATATGGGAGCTAATTTTTGGCAGACTAACTTAATTGTTTTTGTTGATTTGCGCTTCGTTTTCGAGAAATAACGTATGTAAAAAACTCAGTTTTCCAAGCGCCATCTTTTGGAGCGAATCCTTCGAAGGTAGATTTCGACGCGACGCTTCGAACAGCACGGTTTTTTTAAATAGATGTTTTGGTTTTTGAAAGAAGTAGAGAAATAGACCGGAAAAAAAAAAAATCGACCGATCTCGTATCGAACCGGTGTCACGGCAATTGAATAATAAAACTTGTATCAGTTCGAACAACTAGCGCCAAATGCTACGCTTCGGTGACTTCATCGTTTAGGCCCGGTCCAAACGCCGCTCCACTCATTTGCCGAACCAAACTTGATTAAGTTCGACTTTAGAGCGACTTTGGAGCGGCGGCTGGTTCAGACGGCGTACTTGCGTCGAACTTAATTCGGGAAGCCGGTGGTAACAATTTTCGACGAGAAAATAAACGTTCTGAATTCAAGAACTCTGTCCAAATAGAAAAGCTGTGACTAACATTCCGCTGTTGTAACAATATTTAGGGAAGCAAATTCAAACTCAAGGCTCAGTGTTTGTATTTAGACAGGTTTTCTTCCGGTTAATACGACTTTTTAAAGGAAAATCGCATAACCTGGGCTATTATCACGAAGAAAAAGGAAAAAATGAATTTGCGCGAAAGAAACTCGCTTACAGTCCCGTTTCTCTCAAATCGAAGGCATATTTAATTTCGTTGTGTTTATTTTTGGTGACGACTTCCAGCTTCATGTATGACTGGTCACGCCACTCAATTTCGAGCCAATCACGAGTCCCGTTATATGAAAAACGCATTACAGTAATTTATGCATCAGATTCGACCCATGAGGAGAACGCCGTCTGAATCAGCTGCCGCTCCAACGTCGCATAGTGCGACAGACCCTGCCGAATTTAATATTGTTTGCCGCACCAAACCTAACCTGCCGAACCAAACTGATTCAAACGCCGCTCTTCTGCCGTACTTAACTCATCAGTTAGGTTCGGCGCATGAATAGAGCAGCGTTTGGAACGGGCCTTAGCGAAACAAAAGGTTTCTTTTGTTTTTCGTTCAACAAAAGATCTCCAAAAGATGCCCTTGGAAAACTGAGCTTTTTTACAAACGTTTTTTTTTCTCGAGAGCGAAGCGCAAATCAGCAAAAACAATTACGGAACGATGTTTTTCATGTCACAACAAGTCATTAGCTCGATCCTGCAAAAAATGAAAATCGGCCCAAAAAGCGATATACACCCTTTTTGCACGAAATCCTTCAATAAGTTAATATAAGGAAGGATAGGGGGACTACCTTGTAAAACCTTGTTACTTGATTAACCAAATGTATTGATAAGAACATTGATTGATTCATTCATTGATTCATTGATTCATTTCATTCATCAAGTTGCGAGCGTGACGATTTTGTGTGTTTCAATCGACCGTGACAATTAACCGGGGACAATTACAGAACTTAAACATTCATGGCGTATCCAAAAATTGATATAGCTCTAGATATGACATTTGAAAACAAAGCGACGACTGAACAGTAATCAATAGTCTAGCATTAAAAGGAAATTAAAGCGGGTTCCTATGAGAGAGTAAATGCTAGAATCAATTTCACTGTATGGAAATCTTGAAATATCCTTTCATGGCAAAATAGCGAACTCTGAATACTGCCTCGTTAAAGTTGCTCCCTTCAGCCTTCAGCTTTACCTGGAGCAAGCGTTTAAATTTCGTTTAATTAAATATTCTGAATATTACTGAAAATTAAAACAGTGTTTTCGCTTTAAAACGCGGTATTTTTCTCGGAAATCAACAACAGTCGAAACAAATCGGCTTAAACGGATCTTCGTTAAAGTGCTAGTCGCCACCAAGCTAATCGAACTTTCCTACCAATATTTTCGGCTTGATTGCTCTTCACTTTTCTTTATTAATTCTCGCATCAACCTGGCTATTGTGATTCTTTATCATCGCTGTGCATTTCATAATCAAAAGAACTTCGATGGCCAAACGTAAGATGCGAGGTGCCACGTGCAACGTACCACGGACACTACTAATCTCAATCAGTTGATGATTATATAATATCAATTTGACTTGAAGCAAAAAGATGAAAGCTGGAGCACAAATGAATGCGACAAAGAGAGAGAGGGAAAAAAAAAATAGCACTTACCGTCTGTTGAATTTCTTGGCTGGCTTATTATCGTCTACCGCAACTATTGAGATTTCAAGCTGACTTTGCGAAATAGTACTAGTTGGCGGTTCGCCCGTTCCGGGAAACATTGTTAAATTGCAGCAGAGCCCAAGCTTCCACTTCTAGAGATATTTTCCTTAGAACAGTGATTGTCCTCAAACTGAGACACAGAGAGACAGAGAAGAAGAATTAGCGAGAGAAACGGAGAGACTAATGCACGTCCAAGAGTTTCGCATTCGGTCTCATGGTTGTCACACTATTGTGATCAAGATTCTTAGAAATTTTGGCAGTCACAAAAACAATTCTTAGAATTGAGTCACATCAGACAGCATGTCCAAACTCTCGTGATTGGTCAATAACAATAATCTGATAAATACGGTAACTTTATATTACAAAGCCCAACTGTTCAAAGTATTTTATCTCTAAACCCAGTTTGTCTTTCCGCCTTTAATCATAATAAAAACTTTATTAAACAATCTTCATGGAGAAGTACCTGTTCTGTGTGCATGACCACATTCACAGATCCAAGACGGCTGCCATGTTTACACAGTTTTTGGCTTCACGAGTCCCTAGCAGTGAAAACCTGGAAAACTTGCCGACCAACCTTCGCATCAACAGTTTGCTAGATATGTTGGCAGTCACAAAGTGTAATTCCATCGGCGTGAAATGAAGAAATTGCGACGAAAGAAGCGTACAGCATTTGTACTGCTTCCAGTGTTGTGCACTCTGGTGTGACGACTGTGTTACGGCGCAAAACATAATTCGAGCTAATAACGAACACCTTGTGCTGGCGCTTAAAGACTTCGAAGATCAAGACATTAAGGAAGTGTTAAAATATACGTCGAATGCGTCTTGACCGGTGAGTGTGAATTTAGCATTTACTGAGACATGGCACGCCTAGTCATGCAAACTGAGCTATTCTTGATTCCTGCCTCTTCAACTCACCTTGTCTAGCTATGAATAAAAAGCTGAATCTCCAAGCCGACTTCGCCATGCACAACTGAACTTGGAAGCTTCAATAGCTGTTGTCACAGTTGAGCCCACGTTTCAGCGGTGTTATTTTCAGTGCGCGCGAAGGCGAGGCTTTTCTGGTCAAACGAAGAATCGCCTGTCTTTTTGACCTGTGGACTGCTCTCTTCGTTTGTGTTTGCGGATCTGGTCGTTCATCTGGCCTGACTCTGTCGTGAAAAGCATGGTAAGGCACTGCATTGCATATGGATGTGCATGTTGGCAGAAGTAACAAGCCCGAATGTTCAAAACTGTCATGGCATTCTTTACCTATAAACAATGCTAAGCTTCTTCGAACTTGGTTGCTTAAAATGAACAGAAAAGACCCTCCTGTGTCGAAACATTGTTACCTCTGCAGTGAGCACTTTTCTGACAATTTTTTATGCGGTGTGTAGGAGGAAAAAGGTGTCTGAAAAGTGGATCTGTTCCTACAAGATTCAG
>NW_028301577.1:10355000-10407500 GCF_042242905.1 Orbicella faveolata | reverse complement strand
TTGGAATTTATTTATTTGTTTCAAATTTCCGTAAGAGGTTATGCATTAAAAAAAAAAAATCAATATTACAGAAACGTTTGTCTGATATTGCCTCGGTAAGATTTTAGTCTGGCTACAGCCATGCTAACTCATATTTAAGTGTAAATAAAACTGTTTTTAAACGCATTTTGATTACTCTTTTGATAAAATTTCGCCGAATTTCCGCGAATAAATAAGCATTTTTTTCTAGTGGTTACTTTTGTTGATGAAAACGAGTTCAATTGAAATCTAATTGAGTCGGCACCATGATGGAAATTTCTTTAATATAAATTAAGGCTGCGATTATTTAAATTTTCGTTCTTATAAATTACATAGACTATATATCAAGCGAATTTTGCTAGAGATGTCAGACCGGCCCTTCTCTCCACGTTGAAACCGGTTCGTCTCGCAGCGTTTTTTTCTTGCGCGTGCGTTTTCTGTTGTTCGCTTAGCGATCCGTGACGGCTGATCGAGACTACAAAGCAGCTATCGTCGAATAGTGTTTTCAAGGAATTGATCTCCTCTGCATTTTCTGCCTGCTTCCCACCGCAAAAAAAACCTTTACAGAACGAACAAATTCCGATTTGCCTTCAATTATAATGGTCTCATTTTGTCTTCCAAGCATAATTCTCTATCCGTAATATCGATTCATGATTATAAATTACAATCACATAAAAGGTCACAATTACCACCAATAGTATAATTTAAATATATATTTAAGCACATCCTTGCCGTTACCCTTGATAGGCCATTTTCAAAGCATTTTTAATGATTCATAATGGTAACAGGACTGAGTGGAGTCCAATTCGGTCTGTAATCATACGACGACCGCGAAGCGGGAGTCCGATTTGTTAATCACGAGTATGATTACAGACTGAATTGGACGACGAGAAGCCCTGTTACCAATTAATCAAAACTATGACAAAATTCGAGAAACGAGCAAACCATCGATTGAGCGCTGAACGGTTACACGTGGTTATGAATGCTGAAAAACACAGCAGTTTACTCAACAAAGTGCACCGCAACAGCGCGCGCAAAATGACGCGTACTGTCCAATTACAAGCGCGAGTTTCCCTTTCTGACTTAATTTACTTTACCTTTCTTTTAAGGTTTCTCAGTGCACATGTTTTAGCTCAGTTGTAGTTAAAGAAGTCTGAGTTTCCTTTCATTTGAAAGAGATCGAGCTGTATTTTCTCATAGAAATTCGTTGTATGTGATGCAAATGATAGTGAGAAGATTAATAATGGTAATTGAACTGAGTGGAGTGCAATTTGGTCTGAAATCATACGCGTGATTTCAAAATCGAACAAGCGCGCAGCGCGAGTTCGATTTGAAATCACAAGTATGATTTCAGACCAAAATTGCACGACACGAAGTTCAATTGCCACTTTATTAGATCCATTTTGAAATCGCACAATTTTATCGCCTTAATTTCTAGATTTTTGGTGTATTGTCCTAGTAGCCGGTTTGTTAAAAAAAAAAAAGCGGAACCGGAAACGCCTTTACGTCTCATTTAGTATGCGAAATGATGTCATGTGACGAAAACTCATCCGAGCATGACAAAGAAACAAGCGGTTTTGAAGTGAGAACGAAAATAGTATACCTCAGGTATAAAAGTTCAATTCTCGTCGCCTGAATCAATGATGGAGGGTCTTTCTTTCTTGTGTGGTTGAGGCTGAGACTTTTCATTGTCTTTGGAGAAGGAATTTGAAGGTGCATCCTGCGTAATCCTGCGATGGATTTCTTTTGAGTTGTGAAACTAGAGTGCACGATGCCCAGTGGATGGTACGTTTTGTTTTTCTTTCATACCGTTTAATGGCATGATTTTAAGGGAGTCCAGCTCGTTATCATCTCCGTTTCTTTTTGTGACCTCGGCGAAGGACTCAATACTCAGGACCTTGTCAAGTTCTTGCGGCGCCATTTGTTTCAAGATATTTCCAAGATGGCGGGACTAGCACCAGCTTCATAAGACGTTCATTCATTCATTGTTTTGTGGAGCGGGGCGTATTTTGACTATGTTTATTCACAGCGACAGAGTTGAGCTCTTTTGTTGCTTCGTTTGAAACTACCGGAAACCTGGAAACATTTGAGACGGCCCTGAATTTGTTGTTGTGTGGTTGTTGTGTGGTTGTTGTGTGGTTGTTGTGTGGTTTTCGTTTGTTTATGTTTTACTGGACTCGGTATCATACGGATTTTGAGCAGATGTTGAAGAAAAATCGCCAAAACATTTGTCAAAATGGACACTGAAAGTTGGAAACTTCCATTAAAGTAGGTGTTCAGCCTGAGGAAGCTCATAATCGTCATTTAGAAACTGTAATTAATTACATTCGTCAATTTTTTTGGAAAAAAAAACAACAGTAACAACAAAGTTTTGGCAATAGTAGTTGCTAAATTCTCCACACAATGGCCTTTTGCCTCTCATTTTCCTGAAATTTTATTGTTTACTTTAAACTAATATTGAAATCTGATTGGTTGTTTTGTTTTACTGTGCCATTCTCAATGGCTGAGAAAAAGATGCGATTTAGAGCAAAAAATAGTGCGATTCGTGAATAAATCGCACCATTGAGAGCCAATCAGATTGCAAGGATAACCAGTGATTTCAAAATGGATTTAATAAAGGAAATAATCAGCTTCAAATTTATGACATTGTTTTGATGTCCTAGTAAATTCTCACAACTAGCTACAGAACAACAAATCTAAAACAACATGTATTATTATCTGTCTTATTAATGGAGCTACAAATAAATTGTTGTCACATATATATACTGGAGAATTAGTATTCTTTTACCCCTATGAACATCTTGTGAGACTAAGGTGCTTTCATTCATTTTCAAATAACGCTAAAAACTTGTGTAACCTCACGAATTGGCTTCCTCCTCTACGTCATCCGCCGTTGCGCTCCAAATATTTTTCATGTTCCTTAACCTAACCATAAAGTTGTTTTAATAACAGTCTTCAAACAACTGTTGAGTCTGACTGAGTAAATCCTGCCATGTTTTCGACACATTTTATCCGATATCTTAATTCCGAGTAATTTTGATTTTAATTTTAAAATTTCTCTTGGCACCTGCATTAAGTGATCAGCTTTTTTAAAAAAAAACAGTTTCTTAGTATTTACATTGTAATGACTCCATCGGATGGTCAGTTACTTGATAAAACATTGAAAAAGAAATATTAAACCCCCTTAACGTAGTCCGATGTATCGAGCTTCATTATCGTAAAATGTCAAAGTTGTTAATGGTGCCATGCCATTTAATGATATTCAAATCTCAATTCTTTTAACAACTTTGACATTTACGATTTTTCATTCTTGATAATGATGCCTTATGCGTCGAGACGTCGAACACCTGACGTTAATTTTAATATTTCTTGTTAAATTGTTCCATTCACCATTCAACCTTTTATTTCGAAACATTTCTCTCTGCAGGCCTTATAACGAAACGGTACCCTTCTATATTTATCGACTCCGGCAGTGTTACGAGCGAAGTATACCTTTTAAAGATGTATTAAATCGCGAAGTTATCGCAAAGAAAAAAAACCCTGCACATGTTATTGTAAGAATACAGGTTAAGAACTGCTGTCGTAAATAACTCCGTCTTTGACCTAACTCTCCATTGTCAATTGCTTAAAAGCATAATTATAGTAAACATGTTAATTTAATGAATCCATCTAATTGCGCTGCATACAATTATATCATGTGTTGAACTCCTTCACGTTTTTTTAAATCCTCGCTTTTCGCATTCACTTTTAGAAGCTTTTTATTCTTCTTCAAAAACCCTATATAAGACACTTCTATTATTGAAGCGAAGACACCGTTTTTTTCTATAAATCAACGATACATTTTGTTAAAGGTGTTGGTTTATTTTATTTTTAATAAGCCCGCGAAAAGAAAGAGGTATTTATGTTATTTAACTTTGATTAGCGTAATTCAGAACGTCGTCATTATTTTTCAAAACAAAAATTCATCTTTGAGAAGGAAGATAATAAAGGAAAACTCTGCCTTCTGATCAGAAACGTTGTGGACGGTACCAGATGGCAAGTCATTGCAAATTGCATATCAAATTTCTTGCTTGTCTCTAACGTCATTTTAATTTTAGCCAAAGAGAGCCCGGACCACCTTGGCAAAATAACACCGAAAAATACGTTATTCTCTTAAAACTTAGCAAGGACATCTATCTTAAAGGAAATTTACACCGCTGTATTTCTAAGATAAATGAATAACTGATTGTAATCAGTTTTTTCGTATGTATAATGGAAATGAAAACTAATTGCTAACCGCTAACGCGCTCATCAGAGACAGTTATGAGCACGTTTTGTTTACATAGTATTCACTGAAAATTCGCAAATCGAAAATACATTAACCTCGACTCACTCAACTCAGTATCTCACTATAAAGTGAGAGTATAAAGTGTCTCACTTTACCTATTCCGTATTCCCTTTTTCCTACGCACGTGCACATTTAATTTGCGATTTCGTTTCACATTGTACTGCCAAGTTATATGTCTGCTCTTAAAGCCGTTCTCGGAATTCGGCACCCATTTTCCTCTCCATACCCAATTCTTTATGTGGCGTAATTTCAGTTTTGCTCAAACGTCGTCTTCGAAATAAAGTTACAGACTTGTGAAAAAGCAAGTAAATTTACTTCGTTCTACTTCTTTTAGAGAAGTCATGATAGTAATAATAAATTCAGTGGTTATGACACTTCCTACAAATTTTGTCCTTCGCTGTGCTACGTTGACAATCAGATTCGGCTGCCTTAGTTTATCCCATTTATTCCCAGGAACACTGAGTCTCGTATTGTAATTGAAAACGATCGAAAACATTAACGGACACGAAAGAGCTTTCATTTGAATAGTAAGGCACAGTACGACCTGTTTTATCCAGACGCAAAAAATAGAAGCATCTTGAACAGCATACTACACAGCGCTACATGAAAGTACTGGTCTGTAGCTTTTATTTGAATGGTCACACACTAGGGTTTTATCATCCACAGACTTGAAAGTTAGAAGCACCTTGTGTAACATGATAAACAACACCACATGAAAGAACTGCTCAATAGCTTTCAAATGAATAGCCACACTCTTGGAGTTTAGCCACAGTCTAGGAAGCTAGAAGTACCTTGAACAACATATAAACTGTACGGTATAAAAGGACTGCTCAGTGACATTTATTTGAATGGTCACATTCATTCTGAAGTTTATTTCGTAGACACGGCACTTAAACCTACCTTGTACAGCACCATAAGCTTTATCTAAAAATATACTGTTTGATAGTCACGGTTTGAATTTGAATGTTACAAACTCAATAGGGTTATATCTAGTCCCGTTTAGCACATAACCAAATTGATTAACTCGATGTTTCGCTCTGGGAGTGTTAGGGTTAATTCCGCCCAGAAAGCTGGTTGTCGATTAACTTCATTAAGGTCTACACTACAGCATTAAACAATACTACCAGTTTTATCATGGTTTGAAGATAAAAAAAAAAGAAATATTATTTAGCATATAACCAAATTACATAACTCGTTTTTTCACTCTGGGAGTGTAAGGGTTAACTCCGCCCAGAAAGCTTGTGGTCGAGTAACTTCAGTTTAAGTCTAAACTACAGCATTAAACAATTCTACCATTTTTGTCATCGTTTGAAGAAAAAAAAAACACATATTATTTAATTATTAACGTGCGTGACCTGTCATGACAGATCTTTCACTGTTTTAAGTGCGTAAGTGCGCTAATATTTTTGGGCGACATCAAGTCATGCAATAACTGTGTGTATTGACCTGGTTTCTTATCGTTTCAACAGATAATGACCAGTTATCAGACTCTGTTCAGATCCAAGCTGTTCAGAACAAGACTCGAAATGCTTTAGAGGAGTACGTTCGCTTGCATCGACCGGAGACTTCCAGTCGCTTTGGACAGCTGCTCATCAAACTAACTTCTCTTGGAGCAGTGGACCTCCAAGTTCTTGAGGACGTGTTCTTCAATAAACTCATTGGTTCAGCGTCCATTGACAGTCTGGTAGATGACATACTGAGAGGCAACACACTTAGTTCGTACGCTAAGAGCGCTGCTGTATAAACAGACAGTGAATGACATTTTAAAGATTTGCAGCGTCGTTTTTGCTAGATGACAGATTTGAAAGAGAAATTTTAACGCAAATTATTCAGCGTTAGTTTGTTGGATGTTTATAAGAATTATGACACCAGACAGTTATTAATTAAAGAGACAATTTTAACACAAAAAAAATAACATTAATAGCCGAGCCAATACCTTTTGTATAATTTGTAGATATATTTAAATTTTATTCATTTCTGTTTTTTGTTTCATGTATTTTTCCCTTTTACAATGGGAAAACCGTTTGCTAGTTGGCAACTGTCATCTATATAGAATTAAAGTTAATTACCTTAAGGGCCCATTAACCGATCTTTTCGAGCCGTTGCTAAGGAAAATTTATTCCCATATAACCTCATCATTTTTAGTTAGTTCAGAATTATTTCATGTGTGTTAACTTTTCCATGATCAGTAACACTAGTGATGACGTCATCAGGCCACGCCCATGGTCATATGACTAATACTTGAAAAACGCAAAGGCTCCCAGGCAAATTACTTTATCGGGATTTTTTTCATTGATTTAATATTTTAATTTAAATCCTCATTACGCTATGCATAGATTTTGTTTCATTTTTAAAAGGTCAGATTTTGAGAGAATTTCAAAATATCAAAAAATTCGTAATCTTCTGAAAAAAGCATGATTTTGAAAAGGGAATGCATAACTATCTTTCCAACGTTGGCTTTAATCGAAATCCGTCGAAAAAGGCTGGATTTAATGAAAATCCGCGTTTCCTTTAGCATTTAAAGAAACCGGAAGTGCGCCCGATATCTATTGGAAGTTACCCCATCAGCACGTGCGTAATTTACACTACCAGCGCACTTTGGTAAGATCAAACAAAGCCACACGGAGTTAGTTTTTCTCTTTCCATTGCTCCTGCTTTTCTGTCTTTTTCTTATTTTGTCTTTGCTTGTACTTTTTTTACTATGCATTTTGTGAAACACAAAGAAAAACATCTAAAATGTGAGCGAATTTGCAAGTTATTGAGTTGTTTTTATTTTCCGCGCTCAGGCTGACGTAAGTAACCGGAAGTGAAATTTCACCTCCTTAGCAACGCGCGCGAGCGCGGGCATAAATCGGTTAATGGGCCCTTAAGTGTTGCCTGTGTATTCATTGCCTTTTTTATGGACCTTCCATCACAGACTGAACCAAGGGTTGCACCCGACCCTTGGGCTCTCACTGGAAGTGGGTTCTTAAAAGAGCTCAGTCATGGTTTGCACATCTTGAACGTTTAGCCTAAATTTTTCAAATTCGTCGTTTGCAATTCGTGTCAATCTTGACCATCGTTGTTCCTCTATGGTTTATTGTTATCTCTTTGATGTCTTTCTATCTTAGTAAACTATTATTTTCAGGTTTCCTTCCATTTAAAGGAGATTTGGTACATTGCCGAAACAACTCAAAACACCGTGATTGAGCTCCTTTAACGCCGGTTACGTTTCGTAGCAGGCGAAGCGACTAGTGCTTTGGATGGAAAATTAGTCCGTCATACATGTAGTCTCCTCAGCAAATAACAAGAGGAGGCGAACAAAGATTTAAAGATATCAAAATTTGCTGTTGACAAAATCACAATATAGTTTTTATTAGGGAAAAGTTGGGAATTTCGAAGACTGACGTCTGGCAACCATGGGATTGATCTACCTCTGTAATGCACATACTTTAAGGGCCCATTAACCGATTCATGCCCGCGCTCGCGCGCGTTACTAAGGAGGAGAAATTTCACTTCCGGTCAATTACGTCAGCCTGAGCATTGAAATTAAAAACAACTCAAAAACTTGCAAATTCACATACATTTTAGATGTTTTTCTTTGTGTTTCGCAAATGCAAAGTAAAAAAGTACAAGCAAAGACAAAATAAGAGACAGACAGAAAAACAAGAGCAATAGAAAGAGAAAAATTAACTCCGTGTGGCTTTGTTTGATCTTACCGAAGTGAGCTGGTAGTGTAAATTGCGCACGCGCTGATAGGGTAACTTCCAATAGATATCGGACGCACTTCCGGTTTCTTTAAATGCCAGAGGAAACGCGGTTTTTCATTAAATCCAGCCTTTTTCGACGAATTTCGATCAAAGCCAACGTTGGCAACATAGCTATGCATTCCTTTTTCGAAATCATGCTTTTTTCAGAAAATTACGAATTTTTCAATATTTTGAAATGCTCTCAAAATCTGACCTTTTAGAAATGAAACAAAATCGATGCATAGCGTAATGAGGATTTGAATTAAAATATTAAATCAATGAAAAAAATCCCGAGAAAGTAATTTGCCTGGGAGCCTTTGCATTTTTTCTGTATTAGTCACATGACCATGGGCGTGGCCTGATGACGTCATCATTAGTGTTACTGATCATGAAAAAGTTGAAACACATGAAATAACTCTGAACTAACTAAAAATGATGTGGTTATATGAGACTAAATTTTCCTTAGCAACGGCTCGAAAAGATCGGTTAATGGGCTCTTAAGAACATTTTCAAGCTCACTCTTCAAAAGATCAAAAACGTTCAACCTCAATCCCCAGATAGATGTAATAAAAAAGCGCGTTCAATATTAATATTCTGTCTTGATTCTACCCGAGTTGCTTACTGATATGGACTGAGCCAACCCAAAGGAAGGGGTTGTTTATCGTCTGGAGTGGCCTGGGTAGGAGGCTTTTGCGAGGTGATTTTGGGAAGATTTCGATTTTGAGCAATATAGCCAAACAGTTATGGAGTAACTTGCTGTTTTGTTGGAAACTAATACATACAGGAACCATTACTGCGAAGACATATTATTTTTTCCATCTACATGCTGCACGTTCTCATTCTAAGCAAAGTAATGTTTCAAAGCTAAGCAGATTCGCAGGCAGTGAAGCAATATTACAACGAGTGAAATCGATACGAGGCATAGAAATAGAAATGTATAGCATGAACGTTTTTCATTAACTACAAGAAGCTTTTTGTTAAGGTACGAAATAGTTACAACCTGGCCCTGAGATGATGCTTAAGGTCTAGTTTCTAGGCTTAGTTGAGTTATATAATTTGAGACTAATCATGCTGCGCAGGTGTTCGGGACAAGTGCTCTATTGTCCCGCGGGCGCGCCATGTTTCCTCGGGTCTGACTTGGCAAATATTCCCTTTTCAGGGTCTCGGAATACTGCCTGCACAACAGCGAAGCTTTTATTACCGGTTACGACATGCCCGAGTTCTTCCAAGCCTTTAATTATGTCCCCTGGCATGGCATATTTCCCAGAACTATCAGTAGGTATATTTTCATAAGATACATCTCGATCGGGCACCAGCTGAGTGTGTAGTCGAGGCTTGTCCACTGCCTCAGATAAGTTTGTTTTAAACCACAGCTTGTTCATTAACACCTGAGCATGTGAAAAAAAAGCGGAGCAGTGAGTTAAATATTCACCACTAGCCATCGACACTAAGAGGAATAACTGTTTTAGTATATACAAAAGAAGTAGCATGAGGTGCCCGAAAAAATTGACCAGAGACCGGAGAAAGTTGTTCGCAGCAGGCCATTTCGGAGTTGCCTTTTATCTCTGTGTCAAAACGAGTCTTCGTCCGAAACCATTCATCTGGAAATGTGTTCGCCCTACAGGTTCATTTTCACGCAAATCAAACTTATTATTTTTTTTTATGAAAGGTTTTCCACCAGGATTCGTTTTGAAACAGGTCATTATTATACATCAATGATAGGCCTTTTGCCAGGTAGGTCGCATTATTATCATTTGATCATGGGTTAAAAAAAAAAAGATCCTAGGTTTAATTTATACCACCGTTGCAAATTTGGCCATGTCAGGAGTGTTGTTCATTTTGTGTGCAAGCACTTTACACTTAGCCTCAATACAAGCTCTTTTGGGCAGGCAGCCTTTTTGCGCGCGGGAACGCCGTTTTTTCAGTAGGCCATATCCGAGTTGCCCTTTGAGTCTGCGTGCGAAACCATTCATAATCATTCATTTTCATGCAAATCAAACTCATTTTCATATTTATTAAATCCATTTTGAAATCACCGGTTATCCTTGCGATCTGATTGGCTCTCAGTGGTGCGATTTATTCACGAATCGCACTATTTTTTGCTCTAAATTGCATCTTTTTCTCAGCTAATGAGAATGGGACAGTAAAACAAAACAACCAATCAGATTTCAAGGTTAGTTTAAAGTAATCAATGAAATTTCAGGGAAATGAAAGGCAAAAAGCCATTGTGTGGAGAATTTTGCAAGTACTATAATTGCCAAAACTTTGTTGTTATTGTTGTTTTTTCCAAAAAGATGACGAAGTTAATTAATTACATTTTCTGAATGACGATTATGAGCTCTGAGTTTAGGCTGGAGACCTACTTCAATGGAAGTTTCCAACTTTCAGTGTCCATTTTGACGAATATTTTGGTGATTTTTCTTCAACATCTGCTCAAGATCCGTATGATACCGAGTCCAGTAAAACATAAACAAACGGAAATCACACAACAACAAATTCAGAGTCATCTCAAGAAGGTAGATGTTTCCAGGTTTCCGGTAGTTTCAAACGAAGCAACAAAAGAGCTCAACTCTGCCGCTGTGAATAAACATAGTCAAAATACGCCACACTACACAAAATAGTGAATGAACGAACGTCTTACGAAGCCGGTACCAGTCCCGCCATCTTGGAAATATCTTAAAACAAATGGCGCCGCAAGAACTTGACAAGGTCCTGAGTATTGAGTCCTACGCCGAGGTCAAGAAAAGAAACGGAGATGCATGATAACGAGCTGGACTCCCTTAAAATCATGCCATTGAACGGTATTTAAAAGAAAAAAAACGTACTATCCACTGGGCATCGTGCACTCGAGGGAGTTTCACAACTCAAAAGAAATCGATCGCAGAGTTACACAGGATATACACCTTCAAATTCCTTCTCCAAAGACAATGAAAAGTCTCAGCCTCAACCACATGAAAGGAAGGCCTTCCATCATTGATTCGGGCGACGAGAATTGAACTTTTATGCCTGAAGTAGACTATTCTCGTTCTGACTTCAGAACTGCTTGTTTCTTTGTCATGCTCGAATGAGTTTTCGTCACATGACATCGTTTTGCTTTCTAAATGAGACGTAAAGGCGTTTCCGGTTCCGCTTTTTTTTTTTAGCAAACCGGCTACTGGAACAATACACCAAAAATCTAAAATTTAAGGCGATAAAATTGTACGATTTCAAAATTGATCTAATAAAGTGGCAATTGAACTTGTGATTTCAAATCACGCGCATGATTTCAGACCAAATTGCACTCCACTCAGTTCAATTACCATTATGAAAGGTATTGCATAAGGACTCGTTTTGAAACAGAGGTTTAAGGTAACTCGGAAATGGCCTGCTGCCAAAAGTGCGAGCAAAATGTGCAAGAAATGTGCAACAGGGCAAGAAAAGTCACATGAGGTGATCACCAAGAGAAACAAAACGTGTTTGGTGTGTTAAGTGAAATTACAAAACTGTCATCACAGTGGAAAAAGGGGTTGATTCGTTGATCTAACGTAATGATTAGTTCAGTTCAGTCTTCACAACTGTTGCTGGAAGTTGCTGCCTGGAAGATTTTTGCGACCTTTTAAGCGACTTTTTGTCGTAGAAACTGGAGAACGTTTGAAAAATATCAGGTGGGGTTCATGCACGATTCCTGAGTGATCTTTGGAAAAGCTCTTCCAACTAAGGTATGTCACCCACCAAGGACACTATTGAGAGCGCAAAAAAAAAAAAAAAAAAAAAAAAAACCGCTGAAAGCACTTTCTCCTCTCTTCCATCAACTCGATTGAGAAAAAACAAACATACGAGCATAAATTCCCAGGCCCTTTCAAGACGATTCTACGGTATATGCATAAGACCAATCACATTTGGCCTTTAGAACTTTGGCTCCTGTGTTGCAAGAGTCAAACATACCAGTGACACGGCGGTGGTGATCTTTCTCCCGCCAGAGGCGCCGATAACAAGCTGTACATCGCCGGTATCGTTTCTCAAAATGGCAGGAGATATGGACGAGAAAGGTCGCTTGTTTGGCTCGGGAAAGTTAAAAGGAGATGGAGAAATACCGTCCACTTTGTGACCGGGAATGTCAAAGTCTTCCATCTGGTCGTTGTAGATGATTCCTGTGACGTTAGATCGATATTTGGATCCAAATCTGTCAAAAGCGACGGTGAGAATGAACGTCAGTCATTTCATTTTTTTCATTTTATTTATTTATTCCATTCTAAACTTACAAAGATAAATATTATGTAAACAAGTAAGAGGCGAAATGGAACAGGGCGAAAGTATAGCAAGCTAATTAGATGCCCTTGTTTAATTGACAATAATAATTAGGGTAAAAAAGTTAACTTAACATAGGAGAGGAAGAGGTATGAATTAATTAATACTGAGCAAAATAATACTGGAAGAGTGCTTTTTTAAAACGTTTTCTAGTCGTTAAGTTACATATAGATAAAGGAAGATCATTCCAATAGTAACATCCAGTCATGTGGTAACTGATTTTTAATAACATGTCAGCTTAACTGACTGTGCACGGAAACCGGTTTGTCCAGAATCATGATCGAGCCTGTGAATGACATCAGAGAGGAATTCGTAATGATGTCATGCTGTTATGGCAACTTTCTGAGAACTCACGTTAAGTTTAAGGAAAAAAATATATACATTTGGTGGGTTTTGATTGCTCTTACGAGTATTAGGCGAAACGGCACTGTAATGCGCCTCTGGCAAGAGCCCGTCACTAGGAGCGTGCAACTACCCCATATTCCTGCCTCGGCGTTTTTACAGACCGATCTATTTTTAGTTTGAATTCAGACCCCCCGTGAGAACCTCGATGACCCATCACAAGCACGAACTTAATTTTCAATTAGCGTACTTATTACTCGACATGTCCATCTTAGGCCGCCATTTTTTTCCTTACCGATGCGCGTTCATGTAGACCGTAACTGACCTATTTCGCGGGTAAAGAAGCCTGAAAATAGACCGGTCTGTAAAAATGCCGTGACATAGGCTTAGTATGGGAGCAGAAGGATGGGAGTAGAATAGTAGAAAACCTTGATTTATTATTGATTTGTAACTAACAAGAAAATCCAAACCTACCTCCTGTTGATTGTGGTTGTTACGGAAACCGCGTCGCCATTTGGCGCCAAAACAGCCACGTGTGTTGTGCCGTAATCAGTGTCTGAGAATGATTGCGCGTAATATGATACGTTGTCGTGCGTCATGTTATCCCATATTTTGTGACGTAAACGGTCGCCTGTTGTTTGGTTTAACATCGCCTCAGCAACCTACGGTGAAACCGATGTTGTGTAAACTTTTAGAAAGTATTATTGTAGAAACTGCACTCTCTGATGGATTGAAAAACATGTTTCTGTAACTCGTTCGCATAACTCACTGGATGACTCTTCACGAACTTGCAATTTGATTGGTTAGACCTTCAATACTATGTAACAGTTAGACTATGGGCAACAGATTTCAATGAAGGCCAAATCAGTTATCTCCTCAGAAATCGAGAGCGAGTATTTCCCTACTTTTATTGTGCAGACTGAATGATCGTTAGAACTTGCTGTCGTCCACGCACGCTCGATAGTTTTCAACAATTTCAGGTAACGGTGAATGTCCTTCTTTTCGTCTTTTCTGAAGCTTGATTATCCAGTATTGTCTCTAAATCGTCCTCGAAACTTTGGAAAAAGATTTGAAAACCACTTTTGTATACACGACCCTCCTTTTCGACAGTTCAACTGCCTCCACATTTCGATACAGAAATAGTGATTACGTGTATTTTTAGAAACTTGAATTAATATTTTAAGCCTAGATTGATACTTTGATCTTAGCTCCGTATTAAGTATTTTACAAGTATATATTTTAGTAAACTTATTTTAATTCAGTGGTATACAGGACCCCACAAGCTTTGTAGCTTTAATCCTTATCGTGTTAAAATAAAGGTTTTATTATGTTATGGTAGGGTAAGGTAGGGTAAGGTAGGGTAGTCTAGGACAGGGTAGGGTCAAGTCGGGTGGGGTCGGGTGGGGTGGGGTCGGGTGGGGTGGGGTCGGGTATGCTATGTTATGCTATTGCACACTAATTAACAATGACCAATTTCCTCTATAAAACGTGCCTGCAGGGAATCATGGTAGTTGTATTCATCTTGGACTGGACTTTGTTTTGATGAATGCAACTACCATGATTCCCTGCAGGGGCGTCTCATATAGGGCATTGGCCAGTAGTTTATGAGCTCGAGATTTCTACAAGGTATTAGTATAAATCTATTAGCGTTCTATTACGAATGGCGTTCTCTGATTGGCTACGCTACTCACTGTCTATTCTGTGATAGTGAGTAGCCTAGCAGTGTGCCCTTGTTAACAAAATGACGGCCGCTTCTTGGCGTTTCGAAGTGTCTGTGACGGGGATTTAGATTCTGAACGACTAGTAGATTTATACTAAAACAATTAGATTATTCGCTCTCGATTTCTATCGCGCGATAGAAATCTCGAGCTCATGATCTTATTGTTTAATAGATGATGAGGCAGAATCTCATAGAAATGTTCAGCTCCTTATCTAATCGTTTTAGTGGAATTGTAAAGGAAATTTCCTGAGATAACGTTTTCCAATCATCAGTCTCTTTTATAAACAAGCTGACGGCTCGCTCTCGGTTTCTGGAGGAGGTTTTTAGAAGGATTTCATCCTGAAGATGTAACTCTGTGAATATCAGTGTACCATCTTTGGTTGATTGTTTCTGACGTATGCGCATAAGACCGATAACAAAGCAAAAGCTCATCACCAATGACCGTACATCATGCACGGGTTTTTGTCGAGATACGACGGCAAAATGGATTTAATTCTGGTCCAACGTCGAATATGTCCTGAGAGGGGAGTGAATTGAGTTTTTGGTGAGAAACCTTATTGACGCACGTTACGCGATTTCATTCTGATTCCTGTTTCTTTAACTCACCTTTTCTATTGTTGAATTAAAGTCTGGATCTCCAAGCCGACTACGCCATGCATAACTGAACTTAAAAGCTTCAACGATTCGGTGATACGTCAGTACTGAGGAATCCACGTCATTACTGAATGGTGACGTAAGATTGTATCCTGAAATGACAATTATTTGACGTCAAAAATATTTAGTGCTCTGGAAAGAATCCTTTATCAGCTCTAAACCCTGGGTACAAGGCTAAGGCGTTTTCTGAGATTATTTTGGTTCTACGCTTCGACGTTCCAGGAAACAATAGGTTATCACTGTTTCACTGTTTCACTATTCTACTTGCTTGTCACTCTTGATGTTGATAAGCTCTTCCGATCCGAGTCCTGAAGACAGGGACAAAAGTTAAAAAAAATATATTTAGAGAACAGCACCCACCTTTTAAAATGTTCAAGATTAGCGCTAAAACAGCACCGCTTGTCGGGGGTGGGGTGAGATACATATTCATTCCCGAGAGATTACTCTTATATGGCTTTCTGCTCCTCGACTTGTAATTTACCAGATCGTCCTTAGTCACGATGCCATTGGCTCTCTTTATGTCGTCCACGATATCATCGGACAGGTTTTTAGATGAATTACTGTAAAACGATTCAGGATCTCTTTGCACTCGTTCCAGCGTCGTTGCATACTTTTCGTTCTTTATTTTATCTCCCTTTTTGCGAGTGTTATTATTTTCATCAAGGAGTAGTTCGCTGAAATCATATAAACATGAGAGTAAGAATTTATGAAATTACTAACAAGATTCAAGATTCTGTTTATTTGCCTTTTTACCTAATATATTAATTATTTATAAATATTTCAATGTATGGCGAGGTGACCTCTAGAAACCACCAGGCTTATAATTGAGGCCACCTCGTACATAACAATACGGTTACATAGATAGTGCTACCGTGTGCGGCTTTGCTAGTTCAGTAATTATTTTTGCTAAAAACTCTACAGTTTTTTCTTAAAATTGGGAAAACGTGACAAAGAAGTGATTGTAACAGGAAGGGAATTCCAGATCTTTGGACCTTGGTAAAGAATTGTGAATTTTTTCAGATTAGTCCTGCAGTGATGCACGCGATAATTATTGGCTGTTCTGGTGCTATAGCCATGAATTTGACTGTTTGTAAAACACAAGTTGAAAAGCAATGGAGGTAACAGGTTGTTATGATAACAGTACATAAATTTAGCTATTTGAAACGTGTTGATTTGATAAATGTCTAAAATTCTTAATTTAAAGAATAAAGGAGCAGAATGTGCTCTATAATCTGAATTGGTAATAGCTCGCACAGCCCGTTTTTGCAAACAGTAAATTCTATATAAGTTACTGTTACGTATGTAGACGAGCATGTAGAGTGTACAATAGGTGATATAAGGATAAATTAGCGAGTAGTACAAGGTGAGTCTAGTTTTAGAAGATAGATAGAAGTGAGACCTGAATAACATTCCAATTGATTTGGAGATTTGTTTACATAAACAGCTGATATGATCTTTCCAGGTAAGGTGCTCGTCAATATATACCCCAAGAAATTTAGTAGCGTTGGTGAGAGGGCGAGTGAGGCCGTAACCACACAAGTGATTCCCTTCGTAACATTTACCGAGGACTTTGCATGTTCAGAGTTTGCTGGCACTGAAAGGCGCTTAGCTGTCTTCTTCCAGTTTGAAATTAACTTTGCGCCTGGAGAAAGCTATTCGCCCTGAATAGCTGATACACGGCGTAAATTGAAAAACATGAGACATACATAACTCCATTTCGACCATTAATAATCACAAATTTAAGTTCAATGTAAATCCAAATTCAAGGTAAATCGTGGAAATTCATTCCTTTTCTGTGACACAGTTGTTTAGTCGGCCTAGCACTAAATACATAAAACATGACGAAAATCACGTGCACGTTTTTGCCTTGTGTCCAGGTTCACGTGGACACCAGGTTTTGGAGTGAGCTCGGTACTGTGTAACCATTCTTTGCGTTCCCAATGTAAGATTCTGTGAAGGGTGGTTCAGGCAGTTTGCGGGTTAATCAAGTTTGGCTACGAAAGACAGGTATAAAACCGACGATAAATTGACGGCGTTTGGTGCTATTGATTTTGGAAATACAAGTTTCAACCACGCTGTACAGATTCAAGACATTTATTTATTTATTTTTTTACGGGGACTGGGATGTAGACCTTGGAGACTTGAGCATTAGTTGTTATTTGTGACAGGCTGATTTTAGCATTTAATTTTGTTAGCGTTCGAGCCCTCTGTTCACGCGACTCGCTTGTGTTTAAATCAAATTTGATAAAAAATAACACGCTTCAAAGATGACAATGAGTGGATTAAAACGCATTTTCAGCGAATAAGCAAACAGGTATAACTCACAAAAATTAATTGTTAGGTCTATGATCAATACCTCACGGTATATATACCAACATGGTTCGTATCAGGGCATCAAGCCAGATCAAATTGCATTCGTAATGCTACCGGAAGTGTAACGCTTCCTTTCTGTTTACATTTTATTTTGCGCATGAGAGTAGCCAGTACAAGCCAGTACACAGGCTGGCATGAGAGCATAGTCTAAACTTTGAAGCAATACTCGAATCACCCGGATTCCTCTGATATCGGTATCATTTCAATCCATGAAATAAAACAACAAACAATAGATTTAAGCTTAAAATTGGCTTAAATACAGAGCCGCTTAAACGACATGGAATTCGAAACTCTGTGGGAAACACTTTTGATAAAGGGTTGTAAATACTGAAGTCCCAAAAAACTAATTATAACCCTAACATCAGAAAAATATAGGGATCATAATGAACCGATTAAAAAGTGTCAAATAATGCACACTTTCTGAGAATGAGTAAACAGGTATAAATGATGGTAATTGAACTGAGTGGGAGCAATTTGGTCGTACATCATACGGTTGATTTCACAATGGAACGAGCGCGCAGCGCGAGTTCGATTTGAGACTACAAGTATGATTTCAGACCACAATCGCACGACACGAAGTTCAATTACCACTTTATTACGTCCATTTTTAATAGCCTTAGTCAGTACCAATATTATTGATCCAGTAACCGGTTTGTTAAAAGCAGAACCAGAAACGCTTTTACATCTCACTTTGTATGCAAAACAGAAAAAAAAAAAAAAAAAAAAAAAAAATGCAATTTAGGGCACAAAATAGTGTGATTCGTGAATGAATTGCTCTGGTTTTCCTGCAATTTAATTTCTGGCATTGAAATCTGATTGGTTGTTTTTTAATTCTCATTGTCTGGGAAAATGGTGCGATTTAGAGCACAAAAATAGTGCGATTTAAGAATAAATTGCACTGCTGAGAGTCAATCAGATTGCAAGGATCACCAGTGATTTCAAAATGGATGTAATAAATTACAAAAGTTAATTGTCATTAAGGATCGAGAGAGGCAGGTCGAATTTTATTCAAAAAATTAATGGAAGTGAAAATGTATCCTGTCTAAATGATCTAGCGTTACGCTTGCATCACACTTGTTTGGTTTGGCAGTGGATGTCTTCGCACTAATATAAACAAATGACACAAGGCAGCCTTTGATCATAGTTAATAGAGGGGATTGGTCATGAAACCCAACAAAGTTCTTTGTTGTATGTTTTTGTTCTCTTTTTTGGCCTTGACCGTGCAATAAACACAATCTTGAGTTCTTTACTCCATACTGAGGAACTAACCAATAGAAACGTTTGGTTACGTAATTCATGCATAGTGTATGAACGCAAAACAAAAGATTGTGCGCGGTCGTGGACCTTCCAACATAATCTTGGCATCTTTGTTTGCTCCTTCGATGTTTGGCGGGCTTCATAACCATTCCCCTCTATTAGCTATGCTTTGATTTAAGTTTTAATACTATATAGCTTCTGATCTGTTTTACTTCTGTGCTGCCCTGCCTTGGTACGGCTTACTGGTAATTCGCTTTATGTTATTCAAGGCCAATGTTATGTACTATCTTCAAACTGAGTTAGCCTTTGCTGTTGATACGCAGGTTATATAAACTGACCTCAATCCTGGATCTTTTCTAATGTCCTCTTCGATTCCTTTTGTCGTCTTCAAAGCGTCATCCACAGCTTCTGTAATATTAAATCCATTTCTGGCCAAATCGATGGCAGGTTGAACAAGTTTTTCCCATGGTAACCGGTGGTATCGTTTCCAGGCTTCATACATACCGCGTACCTCGCCGGGCACGGCAATGGACAGACCACCTAAGAAGAAGTTAAGGTGCTATTCGCCACTTTAGAAACGAGAAAAAAACTAGGGCGTCTCATCTCGCAGTCGGACCGTTACTAGGCCAAAACTTGCAAAAGATGCGAAGTCAGATTGTCCACGGTAACAGTCCCACAAGGGACTGCGAGTTGAGACTTGCTCCAGGTTTCTTCTCGATTTTAAAGCGGCTAAGAAGTATTATTTGTTATAAATCAGTGGACGTTTTAAAATGTCAACAGACATTTTCAAAGTCTTTCAAACTCTTTCTAAGTGTGATTTTTTTACCTTTAGTCCAAATAACCCTAAACAATTTTTAAACAAACCTGCAGGTGTAAGATACGAAACACTCTATTGACGGGCTCAGTCGAATCAGCGTTGCGAGTACATAACTGCAATGCGCGTGCCAAAAGTAACAACAAAAATAAATTCTAAATCCAGTGCCCAGACCAAATGGACCATGGTCTTGTCAGGTAAAGAACAAACTCTTACTGGACTTGATCGTTAAATTGGTTTCTTAACTTTCAAATATAAAGTATCTGTCTAAGACAAAGTAGAAAAGAATACCTTTTTGGGCTTTCTTCTCGTTGCCCTTAAACATGTCCCGGTGTGCTCGTGCTGGAGCAGTTTCTCTGAAGTCGATGACTGTGGCTTCCTGGAGGCTTCTGTTGTACACCAGCATTATTCCACCTCCTCCTATTCCCGACGAATGCATGCTTATAACCCCCAAGCAGAACATGGCGGCGATGGCGGCATCCACGGCTGAGCCGTTGGCGTTGAGAATGTCCTTGCCGATTTGGGAGCATTCCGGTGTATCCGTGGCGACGGCCTCTTTTTTGTAGGGTCCACCAGATGATGGATCGTCAGATGATGGAACAACAGATGATGGATTGTCAGGTGATTGATCGGTGTCTTTTGTCAGAACATATACGACGACTCCAATTACAACCGCCACAACCACAATCACCAGCACTACAATAATCAATATGATGATTGTTCTGCAGGAGAAACATTAGATTTGTTTTACTGATTGCTTGTTTTGCGTTCTCGAGAAGCGACTTGGAAGTCTCAGCCACAATTCACTCAGTGATTCGCACAAGTTACATTTGTTACGATCTGTTGAGTCGTTAACTTATCTCATGACGGCAGTAACATTCTCGAAGGTCAAAACCCTTAAAAAAATAGTTTAATAATGTAAATATGATCAAATGAGGAAATAAAGTCTGTGTTTTTTTCCACTTTCAGTAGGAAAAAAAAAAAAGGATTGTTAAGGCTAGAGAAGATTAGGATGGCTGATTGCTAATTACAAACCTATAATTTAGGATGACTTGAATTCGAAACATAAAGAAAGAAAAGGCTTGAACAATTCACTGCTTGCAGTCATATGTCGGTGTGATTAAACCCGAACTTCTCTTTACTCGGTCATATTACAGTGGCGGATCCAGACCTTGAGCTAAGGGGGCGGTGGGGGGGGGGGGGGGGGGTTGTTGTTGTTGTTGTTGTTGTTGTTGTTTTTACTTGCCCTGCCGGCTTTTATTTCTTCTGCGATTGTTTTTTACCCAAAATAAGGGGGGGGGGGGCCGGGCCCCCTGTCCCCCTCCCCTAGATCCGCCACTGTATTAATTCTGTGCAGAAGCCATGATGAAAATAAAACATCTGATCGTTAAAGAGGTGAATAACTGTAAAATTACTGAAACTGGCGACTCTGTATGTTAATACTTTACAGCGTTTGTGCTTCAATCAATGGATCGATATACAACCATCCTAGATCAGTTGGTGCCGAACCCGAACTCGAACAGCCCGAGGCAAGCAAACTAACCATGAGACCACTGCACCTCCACTGGTAACAGTGTTACCTGTCAAAAATGCTCTTACGTTTTAGTCTAATGGTCGCCGTATTTCAATAAAAATACACCTTTTGGCAAAGTTTAAAAAATTCTCCGGAAAACTAGAAAGCCCATAAGCATTTACAAAAGATTACTAGTCATCACCACCTAAGTAAGCATTCTGCTTCCAGATATGGTTTTTTAAAGAACTATGAAAAAAGGCTTAGCGATGTATCTGTATCTTTTATATCATCTGTTTTGCGATTAAATGTATCTTCGTTGCCTGTTATTCCCTTGTTTCTATACCTTTAGTAAGTACCTGGTAGCCGAATCTGTATATATAATTTTTTTCAGTTTTGTATAAATATATTATCCCGTTTAGTTTGCATTCAAATACCAATACTGATTCAAAATACGAAGCCTAGTTGAAGGATTTCGTGCAAAAAGGGCGTATATAGCTTTTTGGACCGATTTTCATTTTTTGCAATATATGGGAGCTAATTTTTGGCAGACTGACTTGTTTTGATATGAAAAGCATCGTTCCGTAATTGTTTTTGTTGATTTGCGCTTCGTTTTCGAGAAATAACGTATGTAAAAAAACCCAGTTTTCCAAGGGCATCTTTTGGAGCGAATCCTTCGAAGGTGGATTTCGGCGTGACGCGAACTTAAACGGTTACTTTTAGCAGCTTTGACAGCACGGTTTTTTTTTTTAAATAGATGTTTTGGTTTTTGAAAGAAGTAGCGAAATAGACCGCAAAAAAATCGACCGACCTCGTATCGAACCGGTGTCACGACAAAACAAACTCGAATCCGGCCAGTTAAGAGACTAGCGTGATTATACGAATAATATCACTTGTATCGGCTCGAACAACTAGCGGCAAATGCCACGCTTCGGTGACTTCATCGTTTAGCGAAACAAAAGGTTTCTTTTGTTTTTCGTTCAACAAAAGTTTTTCAAATGATGCCCTTGGAAAACTGAGTTTTTTTTCATACGTTTTTTCTCGAGAGCGAAGCGACAAAAACAATCACGGAACGATGTTTTTCATGTCATTAGCTCGATCTGCAAAAGATGAAAATCGGCCCAAAAAGCGATATACGCCCTTTTTACACGAAATCCTTCAATAATTAGTTAATATAAAGAAGGATAGGGGGACTACTTTGTAAAACCTTGTTACTTGCTTAACCAAATGTATTGATAAGAACATTCATTCATTCATCCATCCATCCATCCATTCATTCATTCATGCATTCATCAAGTTGCGAGCGTGATGTTTTTGCGTGTTTCAATCTACCGTGACAATTACCCAGAGACAATTACAGAACTTAATATTCATGGCGTATGCAAAATATAAGTGATAATAATAGCAAACAAAGCGACGACTGAATAGTAATCAAGTGTCTGGTATTGAAAGGAAATTAAAGCGGGTTCCTATAAGAGAGTAAATGTTAGAATCACTTTGACTGTATGGAAATCTTGGATTATCCTTTCATGGCAAAATAGCGAACTCTGACTGCAGCCTCGTTAAAATCCGGGTTTACCTGGAGCAAGCGTTTAAACTTCGTTTCATTAACTATTCTGAATATTATTGAAAATTATAACAGTGTTTTCGCTTTAAAACGCGGTATTTTTCTCGGAAATCAGCAACAGTCGAAATAACAGTCAAACAAGTCGGATTAAACTGATCTTCGTTTAAGTGCTAGTCGCCACCAAGCTAATCGAACTTTCTCAGCATTATTTTCGGCTTGATTCCTGTTCACTTTTCCTTGTTAAGTCTTGCATCAACCTGGCTATTGTCATTCTTTATCAAAGCTGTGCATTTAATAATCAAACAAACTTCGTTGACCAAACGTAAGATGCGAGGTGCCACGTGCAACGCACCACGGACACTACTAATCTCGGTCAGTTGATGATTATATAATGTCAATTTGACTTGAAGCAAAAGATGAAAGGGGGAGCACAAATGAATGCGACAAAGAGAGAGAGAGAGAGAGAGAGAGAGAGAGAGAGAGAGAGAGAGAGAGAGAGAGAGAGAGAAAATAGCACTAACCTTTTGTTGAATTTTATGGCTGGCTCATTTTTGTTTCCTGCAACTATTGAAATTTCAGTTTGACTTTGCGCAAGAGTATTAGTTGGCGGTTCGCCCGTTCCGGGAAACATTGTTAAAATGCAGACCCCAAGCTTCCACCTCTAGAGATATTTTCCTTGGAACAGTGATTGCTCTCAAACTGAGAGAGAAAGAGACAGAGAAGAAGAATTAGCGAGAGATAACGAGAGACTATTAAATGTCTAAGAGTTTCGCATTCGGTCACGTGGTCGTCACGCTATTGTGATCAAGATTCTTAGAAATCTTGGTGGTCAAAAAAACAATTCTTAGAATTGAGTCACATCAGACAGCATGTCGAACCTCTTTTGATTGGTCAATGATAATGGTCTGATAGATACGGTATCTTTATATCACAAGGCCCCGTTGTTGGAGGTATTTTGATATCTAAACCCAGTTCTTCAGTCTTCCCGCCTTTAATCATGGATATAAAAGCTTTGCTAAACAATTTCCGTAGAGAAGTATCCTGCTCTGTGTGCATGACCACATTCACAGATCCAAAACAGTTGCCATGTTAACACAGTTTTTGGCTTCACGGGTCCCTAGTAGTGGAAACCAGGAGAACTTGCCGACCAACTTTCGCATCAGTTTGCTAGATGTGTTGGCAATCAAAGAAGGTAATTAAGGAGTGAAATGAGGAAATTGCGACAAAAGAAGCGCACAGAGTTTGTAGTGCTTCCAGTGTTGTGCATTCTGGTGCGACGACTTTATTACGGCGCACAACATAATTCGAGCTTATAAAGAACACCGTGTGCTGGCGCTTAAAGACTTTGAAGATCAAGACATTGAGAAAGTGTTAAAGCGACCAGCATTTTGCCGACAGAAACACCACGAAAACGAAGAGTTAAAGTTCTTTTGCAAAAACTGTGAAGTTGCCATTTGCAATTCCTGTGTTGCCATTCCTTACGAAGGTCACAGCAAAATACATTTAGAAGAAGCTGCTAATGAACGCAAGCTACAAGTGAAATCGGCGATTGAATTGCAATGTTTGGCCTCATTACCCAAACAGATGTTGAAATAAAAAGAGCGTGTTCAATTTTAATATCCTGTCTTCAATCTCGCTTGAGTTGTTCGTTCATTGACTGAAACAACCTTTTGAAGTTGTCATTTTTTTTCGTCTAGGGTGGCCTGGGTAAGAGGATTTTGATTCTTAGTGTGGAGGCCCGGTGGCCTAATTGTCAGTGCGCTCGTCCCTGGATCGAGCGGTTCAGGTTCAAGCTCTGGCCTGGGACATTGTCTTTTATTCCTGGGCAAGACACTTTATTGTCACAGTGCCTCTCTCCACCCAGGTGTAAAAATGGGTACCGGTGAATTTCATGCTGGGGGTAACCCTGCGATGGACTAACATCCCATCCAGGGGGGAGTAGAAATACTCCTAGACGCTTCATGCCACGGAAACCGAGATAAGCCCCGGCCTGATGGGCCACGTGGCTCGTATGTAGACTTAACCCTATAGCTACCTTGATCCTTAGTGATATAACCAAACAATAAATGTACAGATGTGTTATGCGTGGTTTTCTTGCATACAATGCAGTTTTAGTGGAAACTAATACTTGCAGGGAACATTCCTGAAAACATTCTATTTATTCTATCTACAACATGCGCATTCTCATTTCTAAGCAAAGATATTTAATCAATGCGTCGCGGAGTCGAAAAGAGTCAACCAAAATCTCATTCCCAGGATTCTTGGGGGCGAAACTCACCCCCACAGGAACTGGAAACGAGATTAAATGAACACATTACAACAAATGGAGTCGATATGAAAGGCAAGGAGAATGTACAGCATGAACCTTTTTCATTAATCACAAAATCATGCGTTTATATCGATCATTATCTATAAAATATTCTTTAGACATTTAAACATTTTGTTAAAGTAGGAAGAGTTACAAACTGGCCCTAGGATAAGATGCTAGGTCTAGTTCCTAGGGTTCAGAATTGTTTTTCCTGATCACATTCGGAAATTCAAGGACATCATTCCACAGTTCACGCATCAAACGCTGTAACTCAAATTTTGCTGTTATGAACTAACGTCAGTAAAATCATACAACTCGTGTTTACGGGATCGGGACAAGTGTGCTATTGTCCCGCGGGCGCGCCATGTTTCCTCGGGTCTGATTTGGCGAATATTCCCTTTCCAGGGTCTCGGATTATTGCCTGCTCCGCGGCAAAGAATTCCACGCCAGTTACGTTGTGCTCGCGTTTTTCCAAAACTTCCAATATTTCGCCTGACATGCGATATTTCCCAGAACTATCAAAAGGTATCTTTTCATAAGATACATCCTGATCGGGCACCGGTTGAGTAGGCAGTCGAGGCTTGTCCACCGCGTCAGATAAGGATTGTTCAAACCACAGCTTGTTCATTAACACCTGCGCATGTGAACAAAACTGATATCCGCTGAACACAGACAGAGAACTAAGTACAAGCTGAGAGCCTTCGGTATACGAACATGAATTGGCCCGAGCCTTATAACGACGATTTCACGGTTGATGTAAAATCACCAATCACATTTGTGTTTTAGCGCATTTGCTCTTGTATCTTAAGAGTTATGGGTTTGAAATCAGGAGAAAATGGAGGGTAAGAGAGTTATTTCTCCATTAAAGTTTTATTCTAAAGGTAATCCCTGGCAAGTTATTTTTAAAGATGGTATTTAGTACTCCCGTGTATAATGTTACGGCGAGCGTTGCGCAAATGTTTTCTTGGAGGACGAAATTAAGTGCTAAGTCGTGTTATTAAGTCGCTCGGGCTGTCCGCGTGAGAAAATTCGTGTCACATGATTAACTATCTCCGAAACCTTCTGGGATTTTAAAAATCGGCATTGATCTAAAAATATCCAGAGAGTAACAAACTTGGAAATAGGTCCTGTATGGCGGATGAACTCTCTTAACCTCATCCTCTCTTGTTCGATAAAATGATGCCCTTAAACCTACCAGTGACACAGCGGTGATGAAAAGGGAGACAAATTAAAGAACGAACGGTATGCAAAGACCCTGGAACAAGTGCAAAATCAAGCAAAATTAACAAACGAATAGCTAGTAAATTTGCTACAGAATCCCAGCAGGAGCAAGGCGGGTCAATTGACTAGTCACAATGGTGTTGCCGACAAGTTGAACCCAGGGCTCTCGTGTGACAGCTGCAGAAGAGCTTGTTATGTCATCAGAATTGGGGAGTTGAATCCGGGATATTGCATCAGTCAACTCCAGTATTTACAACATTCTTCCATTCGGACGTTCTCCCGCCTTTTTCTAAACCTCGTTATATTATTCCCATGATTTTGAAATAAAAAATCTTCACTGCAGAGAAAGCGGGAAAGAATACCTCTTCGGGCTTTCTTCTCGTTGCTCTTAAATATGTCTCTTTTTGCTAGTACCTAGAGTGGTTTCTCTGAAGTCGATGACACTGGCTTCCTGGAGGCTTCTATTGTACACCAGCATTACCCCACCTCCTCCTATCCCCGACGAATGCATGCTTACAACCCCCAAACAGAACATGGCGGCGATGGTGGCATCTACGGCCGAGCCGTTGGCGTTGAGAATGTCTTTGTCGATTTGGGAGCATTGCGGTGTATCCGTGGCGACGGCCTCTCTTTTGTAGGGTCCACCAGATGATGGATCGTCAGATGGTGGATTGTCAGATGATTGATCGGATTTTTTATCACAAAAAAAATAGACGGGAAGAACTACAGCCAACGCAATCACAATCAGCACCAACAGAGCAACAATTACGATGATGGTCCTGCAAGAGAAATATTAGGCTGGTTTTACTGATCGCTTGTTGTGCGCGCTCGAGAAGCGACCGAGAAGCCAGACCCACTCAATTTAATGATTCGCGCGAGTTCCATTCGTTATGATATGATATAGTAGTGGCATGCGGTTATGCGTTTAATTCTAAGAAAAGTCTTAAGATATTAGTTTAATTACCGATTTAGAGTAGAATAAAGGAAGGATCATGTTAAGACTGGAGAAGGTTGAGATGGCTGAGTGTAAATATTAAATGACACACTTGAAGTTTGTGATAACGGGATTTCAAAACAATATATCGGTGATATATAGATAAGTCAAGAGTTAGGAGATAAGCCTTTAACAAACGTTCTTAGTTTTAGAAGAATATTGAAAGGCTAACAATTAAACCCATTGCAAAGTTGAAAAAATTCTCCTGCGCTTGTAACTTGGGGTTCGTTCCTTTGGGATGATCTGGATCAGGATCAGTGATCCAAGATCACTCGGATCATGGTGCAACTACGGAACCGATGAAGCCACTCTGGTCACGGATTTATCGGTTTTTGATGCCCCATGGTCCGAGTAATCTTGGATTCACTGATTCGGAACTTTCAATCAACGGATCCGGATCACCTCAAAGGAACGCACCCCCATGCGCGTTAAATACAAAACAAGTGGTTACGTGGCAACCCAGGTATTCAAACTAAAAAATGTCTGATTACAATTCTGAACCGCAGAAAGAAAGTAACTAAAGGCTTGTATTCCTATATATTATGTTTCTTTCAGAACCTTCTCGAGTTTTGTTTTAGTGCATGTTACTTTATCACCGTCCGTGACATAATCTATAGAAATGAACAAAATTAAATTAATTCAGTCAGTTTTGATATCCTTGGGTCAATGGATGCGTGTTTAAACTAGCCGGCGTGAGTGATATGCAAAACATCACTGACCTGAGAGCTCTAAGTATGACATTTGAAGACAAAGCCACGACGAAATTTCAATCAAAAGCCTATTGTGCCGAAAGGAAATTAAAGTGCTTGTTCCTACAAGAGCCTATAAGAGAGTAAATACTAGAAACTACTTTAAACACAAACTAATGCAGAATTTTGAAATAGCCTCTGATTGTAAAAGTGGCATCAATTGAGTGAATTTGGCTGGATTTCAAATTCAGCAAAACACTGCAGCCTCATTAAAATTCAACTTCACCTGCAACTGACTGATTGAGCTCATTTAAATACTCTAAACATTATTGAGAATTAACACAATGTTTTCGCTTTCAAGCGCGGTACTTTTCTCTGAAATCAACAATAGTACGATATCAACAAGTCGGACATCCAAATTGAGCTAGTCGCCACCAAGTTGATCTGATCATTCCCAGTATCACTTTCGGTTAGATTGCCATTCACATTTTCCTCAAAACTCTTCCATCAACCTTGGTATTGACAATGTTTAAAGCTATGAATTTAATGATCAAAAGCATCTCAATGTGCGAGCTGTCATGTGTAACGAACCACGGAGTTGATTATTATCATAATTTTTATTTGACCTGCAGCAAAAGCTGAAAAGCTGCTCGTGAACACAAATGAATACAAGGGCGGAAAAAAGAGTACCTACCGTTTCCCCATTACTTCTTCCCCAGTTGAAACTATGGTGAATTGAATCGAGCTCGTCTTGCTAGTTGTGTTTGAGGTCGCACCTTAACCTTTCCCGGAAATATTGTTACATTGAAGCCCAAGCCCCTATCCCTGGGGACATATCTTGTCGCCCTTCTCTTAGCTGGCTGAAATCACAGTAACATATTCTGCCTTTTCTTAAGAGGTGATATGAAAGAAATTGAAGAGGACTAGTTTTCAAATATTTCAATCCAAAAAATACTGCTTAGCTAAATGTACCAGTCACGCTTGTTATTTGTTTAGTTTGAGATTTACTCGCATGATTGTCTCTTGACGAAGAGAGAAACTCTTGCATAAGAATTTCGCAATCCGTCACACGTTTGCGATCAAGAGTCTTAGAAATCTCGGCGATCAATAGAGACAATTCCTAGAAGTCATGCAGCATGTCTAATCTCTCGTGACTGGTCAATATTAACAGTCTGATAAATACGGTATTTTTCTATCACAAGGTTCCGTTGTAGGTTGTTGTTTTCATCTCGAGACCCATTTTGTCTTTCTGCTTTTAACATGGATATAAAAACCTTGCTAGATAATCTTCATGAAGAAGTATCCTGTTCTGTGTGCATGACCACATTTACAGACCCAAAACAGCTGCCATGTTTACACAGTTTTTGTCTTCACTGCTTAGAAGGAATTCTACGAACGAGTGGCCGCCATGATATCATAACTTGCCCAGAATGTAGAAGAGAGAGTAGAGTCCCTGGAAGTGGAAACCTGAAGGACCTCCCGACCAACTTTCGCATCAACAGTTTGCTAGATGTGTTGGCAATCAAAGAGTGTAATTCCACCAGAGTGAAATGCGGAAATTGCGACAAAAGAAGTGTACAAAGTTTTTACTGCTTCCAGTGTTGTGCATTCTGGTGTGACGACTGTATCACTGGGCACAACATAATCCGAGCTAATAAAGAACACCGTGTGTTGGCGCTTAAAGACTTCCAAGATCGAGACATCGAGGACGTGTTAAAACGACCATCATTTTGCCAGCAGAAACACCACGAAAAAGAAGAGTTGAAGTTCTTTTGCAAGGACTGTGAAGTTGCCATTTGCAATTCCTGTGTTGCCATACTTCATGAGGGTCATGCCAAAGTACATTTAGAAGAAGCTGCCAATGAACGCAAGCTACAGGTGAAGTGGGCGATTGAATTGCAAAAACAAAAAGCGCAACAGAAAAGAAACAAAATCACTGAACTTGACAAGAACTGCACTCATATTGAAGAACAAGCCGCTGCCGTCAAACGAGACGTACACAGATTTGCTAAAGATTTAAAGGCAGTTATCGAAGCAAAGGAGAAGGAAATATCGAACAAAGTGGACAAACAAGTAAAGGAATCTCAAGAACGTCTGCGAACTGAACAGCGCGATGTGGACAAAGAAGTAAAGCTTATGGAGACAGGGATTAAAAAAATGGAAACACTTTTACAGCGAGGAACAAGCGTTGAGATTATGCAGTTAGACAAGTCATTAATCACAATGGTTGAGGAAGAAGTCGGCGATGGAGTAAACGAAGTGGACTGTGACCTTGAAGGTTTTCGTCGATTCATCTTCGTAGAAAACGATTCATTAATGGCGAAAAGCGTCACTGAAGGAATCGGTTCTTTTAAAACATTTATCAACAAAACTAGCGCGCATCAGTCAAGTGTCCAGAGAAAAGGAACAAGTGAAGCTATTGTTGGACTTGAAGCACAGTTTGTTTTGATAACAAGAAATGCTGAAGGAGAACAATGTTATGACGAGCGTGACTGCGTAACTGTGGAAATCAGAAATCAGCAAGGACAGGACTGTGCAACGAAAACGCGAGTCCGAGATAACAAAGATGGCAGCCACAACATCAGTTGCTTTGTTAGAGAAACTGGAAAATGTGACATCTCAGTGAAGGTGAATGAAGATCACGTTTATTGCAGTCCTTTTGCCGTGGAAGTCAAACCTAGACAGTTTAGATCTGTTGTATCATTTGGACAACGAGGGTCAGCTGCTGGAATGCTAGATGGGCCTTGGGGAGTGGCAGTGAATGAACGTAGTGAAATTGCAGTGACTGATAATGGTAACCACAGAATTCAGGTATTTAGTAGTGATGGAACTTACTTAAGATCGTTTGGTAGATATGGTCAAAAACATGGAGAATTTAACTATCCTGCTGGGATAGCTTTTGATAAGAATGGCCACATTGTAGTAGTAGACAGTAACAACCACCGAGTCCAAGTTTTTAGTGAGCAGGCTAAGTTCCTGAACCAGTTTGGTGGTAAGGGAAATCTTGATCACCAGCTTAAGGATCCTTATGGTTTATCTGTAGACAGTGACGGAAATTATATTGTTGCTGATTCAAGTAACAAACTAATCAAGATATTTTCTCCTAGCGGTCGGTTTTTACGTAAAATTGGCGGAGAGGGTTCTTTCACCTTTCCCCATCACTGCGTGCAATATGGCAACCATCTTATAGTATCAGACAGGAAAGAACACTGTATCAAAGTATTTGATAGGGATGGGAAGTTTGTTTACCAATTTGGAAAGAAGGGTGAGGGGGACGGGGAGTTCAATGATCCGCGTTTCTTGTCTGTTAACAAGGCAGGACATCTGATGATCTGTGACACAGAAAATCACAGAGTTCAGGTGTTTGAACTGAGCGGCAAGTTTCTAAAAAAGTTTGGAAAAAAAGAGAGCGGGATAGGAGAGTTTTTTCGCCCAGTCTCTACAGCAGTTCTTAGTGATGGTAGGATAGTAGTGACTAAGTGGGGAATCGATTGCATTCAGATTTTTGAATAGATATATCCACTCACTTGTGATGTAATATGAATCGGTTCTTTCATTGCTATCAGTGAAGTTTAGAACATGATTTTGCACTACTTGTTGCTGGTAGTCTGTAGCAGGATACATATAGGAAATCTCACAAAATAGAAAATGCTGAAAAGTTATCTTTATAGTTACCACATTTAAATTCCGTTTAGACTGGAAGATAGGTTTTGTTTCAATGGGAAAAGACTGAAAACTTACGTACATTGCTTAAAATTTAAGTTTTAAGAGTTTTAAATCATTATGTTTCCTCATAAGTGGTAGATTGTGTGATATTAGTGGTCAATATCTATCATTGCCATAGGTAGTTTACATTACTTGTCTCAGAAATGACTCAACTGTATAACTGATAGGTTGAGTTATGTTTAGTGGAAATATCTTTAACAAAGATCATTTTAATTCTGAATTTGTTGTAACTAAGCAGTAGTGTATGTTGTGTTACATCACAACGCGTGTGTGACTATTAACACGGAATCCGATAGGAAATCGAGCAATTTCAGTTTTTATTTGACAAAAATCCTGTACCAGAGTAATGTTAAATATAATAAAATCCTGTTTTACATTTTCTAAAAGCTAAAGCTATAAATAATGGCCTCAAATAACTCCAAAAACAATTTCTCGAGGGAACTCGAGAAATAGATTTCAAATTCACACAGGTTGAATTTCATCATCAGTTTCATTTCACCAGTACTTTCAAGTGTTTCATATGAACTTCAAAATTTGTTTTTTACGTTTGGTGTCGTTAGAAATGATTTCTTTTGAGAAGACATTTAACACAGTCGCACAGAACTTTGGTACAAAGTTTTTGTCCACTTATTACTCGAACTTCTGGTGGCTTCCTTCTTAACATGCTAAAGGCAGATACACGCTTGTCTTGTAAGACTGAAAATTTTAGGTGGAGAAATGTCAATAAATCGTTTCAATATTTTCACATATTTGTCGTGATACTTGATGCTTGTTCACAGGGGAAGTTTACAAACCGAAGACAGCAGCCAAAATTCACTTGGAATTTTGCTGTCTCTGATCGCTCAAAATGAAGAAAAAACTTTTTGATAAATCAAATGAAACGTTCTCAGCGGGGGGCTGGAGAAGGGGAGAAGAAGACGAGAGGGGTACGGTAAATGGGAGAGAAAATACGGGAAGCGGGAATTCTAAGAGGGGAGAAAGCGAGGGAGAAACGAAAAATGTTAAGATTTGTCATTTATTTATATATATATATTCTCTTTGGCACCCCATGGTTTAAATAAAAGAAAGGAATTTCATTCGAAAAATAGAATTTGTTATAATTAATTTCCTCTCCTACATTGTACGTTATTGATTGATCGTTCAAAGGCGCTTTTCTTGGATTTTGTCAGCCTTTTAGGTGTTGATTGGACTCAAAGGCCCTGTTAAGGGATCTTATTATGATTAATATTATTTAAGGGCCCCTCCAGGGATTTTGTTGCTAATTTGCCCTTTCAGGCTCCAAAGGCCTCGTTTTGGGATTTTGCTACAGTTGATGTTTTCAGTTATATGTAGGGGAGGGTTTTACTTTTTCCAATGCCTGCCACGTTGCCTCTTCGGTTATTTTATTTGTTTTAGCCAGTTTGGTTTTTTAGTTTTTAGTTTTTATCTCTGATACTCTGCCGATTATTTTCATAGTAGTTTGTTTTCGATTCATTCACTTTGTTGATTTTCTTTTTTGTCCTTTGTTAATTAGCACCACTTTCTGCTCTTTTATTAGTTGTCACTTGTAATTACGTAATCACTAGCACCTTAATCTTATTTAAAGCTCGTTTTTATTCAAAAGTTGTAATAACTGAAGAAGGTCTCTGACCGAAACGTTTTTTATTAAATTTTTAAATCTTTTTTACGTCAGAAGTTGTCCGTCCTCACAATTTTTTAGCTTTCTACGTTCATTTATGCTGCGAGGTTTGGACTGGGAATCTTTACTGATCCTGCTGACGTTGTGACACCTTTGTTGGCCTGAGAGTTCTGGTAACAATTTGTAATATATTCTATATATACGGAATTAAAGTTAGCTTTAGTGATGCTTATATGTGGGACTATGTAATGTAGTCATTGCTTTAAGTGAGGATCTACCCGAACCTGGGGCTCTCACTGGGTTCTTAACACCGAGTGTAGCAGGCGAAACTACAAGTACTTTGGACGAGAAATTTGTCCGTCATACATGTAGCAGGCTCCTCAATTTACAGCAAGACCAGGCGAACAAAGATTTCTAAAATTTCAGTTTCTCAGTTATGAGAGTTGCCACAAGTCTGGAAATCGTCTGGAAAAAACTTCTTCAAGGTCAGACAAGAATCAGGGAGTTTTATTTTGGCTCAGGGAAAGTTGACAATGTGAAAAAAAGTCAGGGAAACACAATCTCGTTCCCAGGGCCTTTTCCTTAAAGATCTTCGAACCCAAGGGAAAAGCTCTGGGAACCAGGTTGAGGGAAACAATATGGATTGTGAAAGCTGATAAGTGTGAAAACCATGGCTATAGAATGATCTACTTTTGTAATAACAGTTTCAAGTAAACTCCTAAAATTTATCAATATTCCGCCTCATTACCCAAACAGGTGTTGAAAAGAAAAAAGCTTGTTCAATCTTGATATCCTGCTTTGTTTCGAGGGGAAAAGACTGAAAACTTACATATTTGTTTAAAATTTAAATTTCAAGTGCTCTAAACCATTATGTTTCCTTATTATTGGTAGATTGTGTGATATTAGTTGCTAATATCCATCATTACTATAAGTAGTTTAAATTACTTATTTCAGAAATGACTCAACTGTATTACTGATAGATCGAGGTAAGTTTGATGGAAATATCTTTCATAAAGATCATATTAATTCTGAATTTGTTGTTACTAAGCAGTACTGTATGTTGTGAGACATTAAAAAGCGTGTGGCTATTTACTCGCTAAAGGCAGATACAAGCTGTTTTGTAAGACTGAAAATGTTAGGTAGAGAAATGTCAATAAATTGTTTCAATGTTTTCCCATATTTGGTCGTAATACTAAATGGTTGTTCACAGGGGAAGTTTACAAGCCGAAGGCAGCAGCTAAAATTCACTTGGAGTTTTGCTGTCCCAGATCGCTCTTAAAATGAAGAAAAAACTTCTTGATAAATCAAATGAAACTTTCTCCGGGGTGGAGGAGGATACGGGAGGGGTATGGTAAACGGGAGACAAAATAAGGGGAACGGGAGTTCTAAGAGGGGAGGAAGCGAGGGAGAAACGAAAAATGTTAAGTTTTGTCATTTATTCATACGTTAGAATGTTTCAAAGACAAGAACCCAAAATGCTATTTCATGAATTGTATTAATCATCTGAGAGACTTCAGGACAAACAAGCAAACGAAATATCGTGCTTGGGTTGAAAAACAGACTTGCTTTCGCCTAGGAACCTCACAGCTAAATGGCTAGGATATTTTTTGGAGTCTCCTAATTTACAGGGAACGGCAACAGGACGGAAAAGGCGGGGGTTGGGAGCCGAGACTTTTGCTTATCTCAGTGTTTTCTTTTTCTTTTTTCATGTATGGATGTGTTATGCATATTTTTTCTTGCCAACATAATGATTGCAGTTTTGCTGGAAACCAACACTAGGAAACATTACTGAAAAGTTTTTGTTTATTCTATCTACAACATGTGCATCCTCATTTCTAAGTAAAGACATATATTTTATCAATGCTAAGAAGCGTCGAAAAAAGGAAACCATAATCCCGTTTTCAGGCCTCTAGGGGACAAAACGCACCCCAAAGGAACTGGAAACGAGCTTAAATGAACATATTACATCAAATGCAGTCGATATGAAAAACAAAGATAGGTGCAGAAATGCAAAGCATGAATGTTTTTCATTAATCACGGAATCATGCGTCAATATCGTTCATTAACTGCTAAGATTTTTCCCATATTGAAACATTTTGTCATGGTTGGGAAGAGTAACAAACTGGCCCTAATTTTGAAAAAACAAGATACTTAATTTCAGTACACGTTTCGCGTATCAAAAGCTGTAACTCTAATTTTGATAGCTAATATAATGTTTTGGTCACTCTTCAAAACTAGTGTGAATGTAATCATACTAGGAGAGTTTTCGGGATCGGCATCAGGACAATTGTTCTATTGTCCCGCGGGCGCGCCATGTTTCCTCGGGTCTGACTTGGCTAATATTCCCTTTTCAGGGTCTCGGAATACTGCCTGCACCGCGGCAAAGAATTCCACGCCAGTTACGTTGTGTCCGCGTTTTTCCAAACCTTCCAATATTTCGCGTGACATGCGATATTTGCCAGAAGTGTCAAAAGGTATCTTTTCATAAGAAACATCCTGATCGGGCACCAGTTGAGTATGCAGTCGAGGCTTGTCCACCGCGTCAAATAAAGATTGTTCAAACCACAGCATGTTCATTAACACCTGCGCATGCGAACAAAACTGTTATCCGCTGAAGACAGACAGAGAACTTAAGTCCAAGCTGAGAGACTTAGGTATACGAACATGACTTGGCCCCAGTCTCATAACGACGATTTCACGGTTGATGTGAAAACACCAGTCGCATTTGTGTTTTAGAGCATTTGTTCTTGTATCTTCAGAGTTATGGCTTTGAAATCAAGGGAGGATAAAATAAGATAGTTATTTTTCCATCAAAGTCTGATTCTAAAGGTAATCCCCGGCAAGTTATTTTTAGAGATGGTATTTAGTACTCCCGCGTATAATGCTTCGACGAACGTTGCGCAAATGTTTTCTTAGACGATGGAATTAAGTGTAAAGTCGTTTTTTTAAGTCGCTCGGGCTGTCCCCGTGAGAAAAGTCGTGTCAAATGATTAGCTATCCCTGGACCTTTCTGTGATTTGAAAAACCAGAATTGATCTAAAAATAACCTGAGAGTGATAAACTTGGAAATAAGTCCTGTATGGCGGATGAACTCTCGTACCCTTCATTTTCTCTTGTTCGAAATATGATGCCATTAAACATACCAGTGACACGGCGGTGGTGATCCTTTTCCCGCCAGAGGCGCCGATAACAAGCTGAACTCTGCCGTCGTCGCTTGTCAAAATGGCGGTAGATATGGACGAGAAAGGTCGCTTGTTTGGCTCGGGAAAGTTAAAAGGAGATGGAGAAATACCGTCCACTATGTTGTGACCGGGAATGTCAAAATCATCCATCTGGTCGTTGTAGATGATTCCTGTGACGTTAGATCGATATTTGGATCCAAATCTGTCAAAAACAACGGTGAAAACGGAACGACAGTGGTAACTGATATTCAATCGAAATGTCAATTAATAGGCTGTGTACCTTTTGTCGAGAATCATGATCGAGCCTGCGAATGTCATTAGAGAGGTTGCTTGTCAACTCCATGTACGTGATGACGTCATGCTGATATCACAACGTTTGGAGAACTCACGTTAAGTTGAAGGCTAACAAATAAAGATTTGATTGTCTTTGAATGCTCCTACAAGCATTCGGCAAAACGACACTACAATGCAGCTCTGGCTAAGCGTAATTGGATGGTTCTAACTGAAGGTCGAAAGGGAAATTTACTCAACCATCAAAGGCAAAAAGAGTTAATTAATAACTCGTAAGAAGTTCTAAACCTACCTCCTGTTGATTGTGGTTGTCACGGAAACCGCGTCACCATTTGGCGCCAAAACAGCCACGTGGGTTGTGCCGTAATCAGCGTCTGAGAATGATTGCGCGTAATATTTCACATCCTTGTACGTCATGCTATCCCGTATTTTGTGACGTAACCGGTCGCCTGTTTCCTGACTTAACATCTTTCTAGCAACCTGCGGTGAAACGTTGTGTAAACTTATAGAAAGTATTCTTGGAAAGCTTCACTCTCTGATGGACTGAAAAACATGTTTTTGTAACTCGTTCGTATAATTCACTGGAAGACTATTCAGTCTTGCAATTTGATTGATTAAGCAGCCATCTACTATGAAAAATTAGATTATGAGATCAAGGTGGCTTAGTAGTTCCTCTGTTTATTAACGCTAATGTTTTGCTTTTAAACTTTTTATACTATAAAACTTTATCTGAATCGATGCTCGACTTTAGCTGACTGCTTCTGTCCCAGTTAACGTCCAGTGTCCATTCTTACAACACAAGCTTTTCTACCTCCGATAATTTTTACATAAAACCCTCAAACCTTGAAACACAAAAAAACGCCTATTCTAGAATTGGTGCTTAACTATGGAGTGAGATACCAAGCTAGCTCTCTGAGAGAACTACCAAAAGAAATCGTTCAAACTTAGAATTGAAAACAAACTGCTAAGTGTTCTCGAAGACGAAGATTCCTTCATTGAGGTACACTATATTACTTCTAAATTAAAATATCAGCAGTAGTAAAAAAAATTATCTAATAAATCTGATAACCCTTCACTTCTTTTCTCATTCTTTTCCCACCTTTTTCTTTTATTCACATTTTTCCTAACTTTCTTTTTTTCTGTTTATTAATAAAAAACATTTGTAACCATATCGTGATAGACTGACAGGCTAGACTAGCACTAGCTATCTGCAGGCCAGTCATCATCATGAGTTATCATGTCCTAGAAATCGAGAGCGATTATTTCTTTTTTTGCGTGGTGCATGTATCGCGTAGACTTTCATTGAAACTTGTCGTTGTTTGCGCGGGCTTATCAGGTTTTTCAACAATTTCGTACGCATAGAAATCGAGGTTGTGCTTAAACAATCCGAGGGTTTGCTCTCAGTTTCTGAAATTAACGATTAATCAACGATTTGAGCCTGAAGATCTCTCTCTGCGCCGATTAAGTATAGTGTCTTTGATTGGCTGTTTTCTTCCCACGTATGACCACACACTATGAACATGTGAGATGCGAGGTAAATACGGATTTTATTCTGATCAAAACGTCGAATATGTCTTGAGTGGAGTGGGGGAATTGAGCATTTAGTGACACATGCTACTCTCAGTCATGCAGGCTAAGCTATTCTTGATTCCTCTTTCTTTAATTAATAATTTTAAATTGTGCAGGTCCACATCAGGACTTAACGTCTTGCCTGTTCCTCAACCTACTTTATTAAATAGACTATGTATATATGTATGTAACTCACCTTTTCTATTTCTGAATGTAAGTCTGGATCTCCAAGCCGACTGCGCCAAGCATAACTGAACTTAAAAGCTTCAATGATGCGGTGATACGTCAGCACTGCGGAATTCACGTCATTGCTGAATGGTGACGTCAGATTGTATCCTGAAATGTCAAATGTTTGTCATCGAAGAATTTTAACGTTTTGGAAAGAATCCTTACTTTAGTTACATAAGGATTTTCTTTTATTTTAGAGCACCCACGAATTTGTTTCTATGCTTTGCAGTTTAAGGAAACACTAGGTTGTCACAGGAGTGTTGCTCTATTTGGTTCCAAGCTAGGTGACTTTTTACTATAACTGCAAAAATTCTCGCGCGCTCATTGGCTAATTTTCATTGTCAATAAGCGGACAGACACATGAATTTATAATTTATTCGATGCATCAACGAGCGAGAGGGGACAATTTGACAATTGTTATTGTTAAAAAGCACCGCGGATCCACAGCTACTTTGACAATGTTATGACGAAATCAATAACAGGACAGACGCATGAAAACCTGACGTCGATTTCAGTTATTGAAATTAAGCAAAAATCAAGATATTTTATTTCAAGTCATATATATATTTTTGAAATGATTGATGTTAATGACCTCTTCCCAGCCTATTCCAAATCAGGTGACGGAGAGTAAAGTTAGAAAAACATTTTGGAAAGCAGCACCCACCTTTTAAAATGTTCAAGATTAGCGCTAATACAGCACCGCTTGTGGGGGGTGGGGTGAGGTACATATTCATGCCCGAGAGTTCACCCTTATATGGCTCTCTGTTGATCAACTTGTATTTTCTCAGATCGTCCAACTTTACGATGCCATTAACTATTCTTATGTCTTCCGCGATATCATTGGCCAGCTGTCCACTATAAAACGATTCGGGATCGTTTTGCACTTGTTCCAAGGTTTTTGCGTACTTTTCGTTCTTGATTTTGTCTCCTTTTTTACGAAGCTTTTTGTTTTTATCCAGAAGCAGTTCGCTGAAATCATATTGAAAACAACAACACAGTATCGTGGCATTACCAGGCTAGAGAGAACGAAGTAAGAATCAGAACCTTTACACATGTGACTTCCCTCATGAAATTTACTATGAGTATGTTAAGATTTGTCGCGTGCGTTATTTTTGGAATGCATTAGGCCATGGCCATCTTGTAACCAAGAGAAGATGAAGGCAAAAGAGTTACTCCCCTCTATAGGCTTTATTTCTCAAGTAATCCTTGTCAATTTATTCTGAGATCACTAGCTCCCGGTTTTGGAAATCCTAGGATCAATCCATCCAGTGACGTGTATTTTGTTCACGTGCCGGGACAGCCCTAGCCAGCAGCTTTACATGAATTTCTTCAGAAAACGCAGCACGCGTGTGGTAACATTATCCGTGTGTGAACTAGATAACAAAGCTAAAAATAACTTGAGAGGGATTACCTTAGGAGTAAGAGCTACACTTGGGATTAACCCTGTTACGCTTTATCTTCTACTGCTTGTAATTGAGTTGCAAGGTGATATGAACTGACCTCAATCCTGGATCATTTCTGATGTCCTGTTCTAATCCTTTTGTCGTTTTCAGAGCATCGTCCACAGCTGCTGTTATTTTAAATCCATTTCTGGCCAATTCGATGGCAGGTTGAACAAGTTGTTTCCACGGCAACCAGCCATATTGTTTCCAGGCTTCGTATTGACCGCGTACCTCGCCAGGCACGGCAATGGACAGACCACCTAAGAAGAAGTTAAGGTAGTCTTTGTAGTATTTGCTTAAATCAGTCGACGTTTTAAAAATTTAAACGGTCATCTTTAGTCCAAACAACCCAAAAATATTTCATCAAACGTGTGAGAGATACTAGTCAGTTAAGAGTCCGAGTCAGTGTTACAAGCTGAAGAACATTAATACAATAATGTGCAGTTCCGATTGCGGGCACAAACGAAGAGCTTGTAAATTTGCTACAGAATCCCAACATGGCGAAAGGCGGAACATTGATTAGTCACAACAGTATGGAGAGCTCTCGTGTGACCGCTGCAAAATCAGTTAAATCCAGTACCCAGAGCTATTCTACCATTTGGTCATTCTCCAGGCTTTTTCTGGACCTCGTTATACTATTTTCTTCATATTTTTAGAAGTCTTCGCTGAATACAAAGCAGAGAAGAATACCTTTTTGGGCTTTCTGCTCGTTGCCCTTAAACATGTCCCGGTATGCTAGTGCTGGAGCGGTTTCTCTGAAGTCGATGACACTGGCTTCGTGGAGGCTTCTGTTGTACAGCAACATTACTCCACCTCCTCCTATCCCCGACGAATGCATGCTTATAACCCCCAAGCAGAACATGGCGGCGATGGCAGCATCCACGGCCGAGCCGTTGGCGTTGAGAATGTCTTTGCCGATTTGGGAGCACTGCGGTGTATCCGTTGCAACAGCCTGTCTTTCGTAGGGTCCACCAGTTGACTGATCGGATTTTTGTTCCACAGTAACATACACCACAGCACCTATAGCCACCAGAAGCAAAAACCCGATCGCACCACAACCTGCCTTCTTCCTACAAGAGAAACATTAGGCTGGTTTTACTAACTGCCTGTTGTGCGTGCTTGAGAGGCGACCGAGAATCCAGATCCACTCAATTCTCTGATATCCGCAAGTTCGGGTATCTATATATAAATTAATATTTTGGAGTTATTTTTCTCTAAAGAAATTTAAAAAAAAATTAGTATAGGTAATCATACGGTTTCGAGTTCAATTTGGAATTAATTTGCACGAGTGAGTTTTTCAAAAAGCTGAAATTGCACGAGCCTCTTCGGCGAGTGCAATTTCAGCTTTTTGAAAAACTCACATGTGCTAATTAATTCCAAATTGAACGAGAAAAACCGTATGATTACTTATTAATAATATAAACATGAAAAAAATTCGCGTGGAGGAAATGGCGGGAGATCTTTCTTGAAGCCATTTTTTCTCATTCGAGAAAACTTTTTCAAAATTTCTACACTAAATTGTCGGCATCATTTTACGTGATATCATTGGCTTAGAAAATTTCCTATTTTCTTTCAGCCAATCATAATCTAGAATTACAATGTGTAATTTGTACTGGTGTTACACTTTTTGCACTGATGTTACACTTTTTGCACTGGTGTTACACTTGAACTGCACTGCTCTCAGCCAATCAGAATCCAGTAATTTTTTCAAGTATATTATTAGGCAAAAAACTTTATCAGTATATTTTTATTATATACCGAGTGAAAATTTCGCAGAAATTGAAATATCATTAACGGCGAAAAGTCTCCCTCGGCATATATATCTAAATCACAAATGTAGCAGTTCTTGAAATGTCATTATCTGGGAAAAATCTCCCTCTGTAAATATATTTGAACAACAAATTCCGCAGTTATTGAATGTCATTAACTGCGAAAAGGCCAGGTCACTGAGCAGAGAACTGTACAGACGGATTTGGCTGACGCGTCTACATCCTTGGCGGCGCTCAATTCAGATCATGCGATGATTCATTTGGGAAATTACAGTTGTTCTGTTTATACATACTCCCACACGTGATCTGAAGTGGGTGGCAAATGGATGTAAACACGTTAGCCGAATCACTCGTGTATTACAGAAACTGACTGAACTGATATGTTACTTGTCTTAACTCAATATGTCCAGACAAACCGTGCAACAATTCTTACTGATGTAATGTACAGCGCTATACCTCTTTTACTGGCTTTTGTTTCTCTAATTAAGCATGCATCTGTTCACATTCTGTGGACTAAAAATTCACGGAAGGAAAGTTTCCAGTCATCCAAAGTCTTTCTAGCAAAGAGTTACTATGTTCGATGTTACTGATTAGGGTTAACCGCTTATGCTGTTAATCGTATCTATAACAAAATTCTCGAAATTCCGAAATTTGTTATAGATGCGATTAATTAATAATTAGACTTCGTGTCGTACAATTCAGGGAGTAATCGTGCTCGTATTTTCAAATTGGCCTCGCACTTCGCGCTCGTCCGATTTTGCAATTACTCGCGCGATTACTCCCTGAATTGTAAGACACGAGGCTACCTGTCGCTGTATGAGTTTATACACCTTGAACCAAAAACAAATTACGTTTTAAAATACATAACGCTACCCACGATATATTCTTTACACTTACAAGGCGATTGGTGTCCATTATTGAGTTTTAAAAGGTCGAATGCAAACATGCGAAATAACTTGCTATTGTTCAGACGATCTGTTCCTTAAAAGCAGAGAAATAATCAAATACTTTTTTTTTCCTTTTTGCTCATGGATGTTACGTAACATCCATGAGCTTAGGAGGCAGTCGGATGGCGCTCACTCACTCAGTCAGTCGATTCTAACTAATTTATTCATTAAACCTGGATTAAACAGTTTTCTCCTACCTCCCCTTCTAAGTGTTGTTTTTGTCCACGAGTGTTCATTCGTCTTCAGGAAGGTTCTTTGACCAGGGGAGACTAGAAAGGTGTACATTTTTGCCCGATAAATCGAGAGCCTGGGTACGAGTTTGTCGGGTCCGCAAATGATCGCAGGACCGCAAATGATCCCGATCAAAAAAAAAAAAGGAATGGCACGGATTTATATCGGAGGAAGGTGACAACATGTACAAAAATTATGAACTAAAAAACATGTTTTATCATTTTACAAAAAATATTCGACAGCTGCTGTGTTGTTCTTCGAAGGATACAGATCGTTTTCACTGTCACGCAATAAAAGAAAATAATAAATCGAAAACCAAACAATGGAACAAGCTAAATTAAGAAATTGTGATGTACGCTATAGAAGATAACTAAATAAGACACTTCTCCAAGTTTTAGGCCTGTGCGTTTCCCCAAACTTCAGATATTCGTCGTAAATGTTTCCCAGAAATTTACAGAGCCCAGTAAGAAAACGCCATGTTGGTGTACATCCGTGGTACACCAATATGGCGGCCGGAATATAGTGTAAACTTCTGGAACTTACTTTGGCTTTCTAGGCGACTGATTATCAGTACTAAACAAAAAAGCATTTATATAATCACTTTTCCTAATGCTCTAACTTCTAAAAAGGCTCAAAATCATGAGATAAGTATATATTTTTCACCAAACTCGATCGTAGCCTTGTGTCACGCAACCTCCATGACCCTGAAATTCAAAATGCTCTGGAGTCCGAAGCACGCTAATTGTAAACAGATATAAATATACCGCCTCTTATGCCTGATGAGGATATAAACACGTCACGTGAAGACGATCTATTGAATTAGAAGTCTTGCAAAAACACGTACTTGTAAACATCCTCGAAATCCCGGTGGCGATAGTATCAAACATCTATCAAACAGCTAACTGTCAAAACGAAGCGCAAGCCTAATGGCCTTGCTTGGTCATGAAGCTGAACTTCATAACTATAGCTTGGAATTTTGGCTTCTTAGAATACTCAAGTAGTCATTTCCAAGGAGTTAAAGTCAGAATACGACCAAGGAAAAATTACAAAATAAATTTGTTCAAATTTCCAGTGCTACACACTAGGTGTTTTACAGAGTGATGAAGCGTTGTAGGCTTGTGGGTCTTCTCAGGTGACAGCGTCTTCTGTAATAGTTGCTTCGTGGTTAGATTTTAGTTTAAAACTTTAGACGAGTGGCGTTAATGGCTGATAAAACGTGATTTAACTATAACACCGAAACATCAATGTTTAACAAAGGAAGATATGTAGCGTATGTTGCACCGATCATAATTTTACTGAGAATTGCAAAGAAATGCAAGCCAAGTCGTGTTTTGATGATTGGGTGGTGATATTCATAACATCGTAGTTAGCAACAAAATTTAGTCGAAAGTATGAAAAAAGAGCAAGTTGTAAGCCAGTATAATTATAAGATGGCTTTAATAAAAACATCGGTAGTGACGTACGCCAATTCCCTATCCACACCATCCCACTATCCATGCCATTCCTTATTTTTTGATCGGGATCATTTGCGATCCAATATGGGGATCATTTGCGGTCCGGGATCATTTGCGGTCCTGGGATCATTTGTGGACCCGTACAGAACACCTCGAAGATTGAAGTCGGCCATTTTGGTTTCATGTCATTTTCTTTCGTAAATATGTTGTTTTTTGCCTATCGGCTTTTGCTCACACCTAGATGAAAGCTGGTAGAGGTATTTATGACTGTGGTCATGTATCGTTCACAACAGCACGGTCGGCGAGGTCAAAGAATTGATGCAAGACACCCGGGAAGACAAAGCAGAAAGTAAGATCGTGATTAGCTTTTTTTCTTGGCAAGAGAATTTGACGGTTTCCACTCGCTCTCTCTCGTTGTGTAGTCTAAGGTAAGCTTAAATTCTTGTACGGTTTTGGTTTCATTGTTTCTCTATTGTTTTATTTTGTACGCACACATTGAAATTCTGCCTGTGTTAGTATCGCAAGCTCGAAATTTGTAAGCTTGTTTTTAAATACTTAGGGGAAAAAAATGTCGAATTGCCTTATCTTTTAGTTTTGTTGTCGTTCACACTACATTTCTTTTGTATTCCATGCAGTTCGACCAGAGTGAAAATTTCTTCACGGATAATATGCAAGGCAACCTACATGTACGATTGAGTAAATATACACTGCAATCTTTTAGTGATGGATGAACAAATTAAGTCCAAGAGACTGTGTAGATCTATTTGTTTGCGAGAAAGACATGCTGTCCAATTGTGTCAAAAAGCCGGACGCATGGTGGCTGGTGATGTAGATTTTTTTTTTGCTCCTAGAAATGAGAGATTTAAACAAATTGACATCAAAACTTGAATTATGGAGAAGAGAATGCTTGATACTTGTCAACATAAGTATGTTCTGTAATCGTGGCAAAAATCTATTAGCAGAAACGTATCTGCAATCTTTCTTAGTATTACTGCATTGCTAGTGAGACTAGCACAAACAATTACCAAGATATATAGGAATAAAATACCGTGATTGTTGTTCCCAAGAAGTATGAGTTATTGACCAAGTGTGAGGTCAAAATAGCTGGATATTGGCCAAGTTCTTTTTTCGCGTGTTTATGGACCGAGACGGAGTCGAGGTCCATAAACTCGCAGAAAAAGAACGAGGCCAATATCCAGCCATCTTGACCAAACAAGCTTGGTCAATAAATGATTTATTATATGGCTTTCGGGGAAATTTTTCTTGCGGGACACGGCGGGTAGTCCCAAGCGGGCGAGATAGCTCCATCTTGCCCGCTCGGGTAGCCAATCACAGCGCAGGATTTGATTCATCTTGCCCGCTCACGGAGCTAGCCATATAATAAAGAAAATTATTGTTATTTTACTTGCATGCGCCACAATATGTAGTATCCTTATTATTGTATTGCACCAAGCTGGGGGACTTCTTGCTACAGTTGACTAAAGGTGCACTTTTTTCAGGCTGGAGGTATTATAAGACTTAACAGGACGGGGATTTCAAACATTAATTGATTATTTATCCCAGAAATAAGATCTAGTGGGCCACATTAGGTTTTTGAAAGGGGTTTCAGGCAAGAAGCTACATGTATATGAAAGGAAAGCCTTTCCTGCTAAAAAACCGTAGAATGGATAGGTCTTTGACCTTGGGCCAGAGCCTCCTTGTATAAAACTTTGTTACTTCCCTTCCACCTCTCCATGGACATAGTTCTATAGAAAAAAACCCTTATAAATTGTAAACAAAAACAATCCCTTCACTTCAGGTTCATGATTGAAACAAAACTGTCTGAAATCATTCTTATAATATTGAAGGAAATACTTATTTATTTTTTTCTATAGATTTCCTATTTACCTGCAAGCTACAATCAAATTGTTTATGTTTGACTTAGCCTAAAGTAAACAAGATTTTGCCAAAATCCATGTCTCACTTAAGTGAAATTTGGCAAAATACTCTTGGCAGTCCTGGCATTCTCAATTTGGTTGTCTAAAATAAATTTTAAAATCATGTATTGTAATTTTTGCATAATAGTAATCATTGGTATACAGCTGTGCCATAATGTTGACTGAACAAGGACCATAACCAATTTACCTTGACCCAAAATGCACTGCTGACTCATATACATAATTATATGGTCAATTTTGGACTGACTGGTAAATATGGTGAACTCTCATTTAATGATTTCATTTTGAAACAGACTGTTGTTATTCTTTGACACTACATCATGTACAAGTTAATATGATAACAATGTTCCAATTCCAATCAAAATTAAGTATTATCCATTTTAAAATTTATAAGCTGTCTGTGTAAACAACCTGTTATTTGATTTTTGTATTTCTTTTCTATTTCGAGCAGTCTGGCGTCGAGTCCTGGCTGGGAACATTGTGTTGTGTTCTTGAATAAGACACTTAACTCTCACAGTGCCTCTTTCCACTCAGGTGTATAAATAAGTAGTGGCAAATTTAATTGTGGGAGTAACCCTGCAATCGATTAGCATCCCATCCGGGGGTAGTAGAAATACTCCTAGTCGCTTCATGCTACAGAAACCGGGATAAGTGCCGACCTGATGGGCCACTTGGCTCACATGCAGACTTTACTTCCACTTCGGAGGCAACAATTCATCCATGAGCTGGCTCAGGGAACCTTTGATTACATTTCGGCATCGCCCTTTCGTGCTATCCAGTTGTATTTTTTTTTTTTTTTTTTTTTGTAATTTACAGAGCTTTGCCTCTTCTACTGCATTTTTGTTCTCTCCAAGCGTATTTGCTTCAAGAAACAAGAACAACAATACATACATTGTTGCCGGCTTCAATCCGACAGCATAACACAGTTACGCAGTTCTAGATAAAGCTGTTACAAAGAATAATGTGTATTCGCTCATTCGAACACAAATCTATTCTCATTCAAGAATACCGAGAACGTTCAGAATATGTCATGCCTGCTGTAATATGACTCTCTGAGTGACTTTCTAAGGAACAGCTAAGGAACAGACGGGTATATATGTAAATTAAAATTTTTCAGTTAATTTTTCTACAGAAATTTAATAAAGTTTCGCAAAGAGTTTTATAAGTATATTTTACTATTTTATTATATACCGAGGGAAAATTGCGCAGTTATTAAAATGTCATAAACGGCGAAAAGTTTCCGTCTGTATAGAGTAGAGTAATTTTAACAAATTGACCACGGGTTTTTATGCGTCTGTCCTCTTATAGATGATAAATTGCGTCATAACATTGTCAAAGTGGCTGTGGAGGCACGAGCCGAGGGCGAGTGGTTTCGCAGTAAACTTTGACAGTGTTATGACAAAATTTATCATCACTAAGAGGACAGAGGCATAAAAAACTGACGTCAATTTGTTTTTAACAATAACAAGACTCCAAAATGGTCAAATGCCGGGAATAAATGAGGTGAAAAGACGCCGTAAACTTGCCGTAAACAAAGATATGTGAATTTTATTCAAAATGACGCCAACATTGTCAATAGCTTTTCTCGCTTTTTGATTGGCTACTTTAAAAGTCCATAGAATCGCATTGGTTAAAGAATTGACAATTTGACAGCTGTAAGTTAAATTTGAAAGCTTGCATAAATTAAAATGTTATCCGTCTGTACTCTTATTAATGATAAAAATGAGCCAATCAGCGCGCGAGAAATTAGACAGTTATTGTAAAAAAAAAATTGCATTTGTCCAAGTACCGCTTATGACGACCCGGGCCATAAGATAATAGGGACTTTAAGATACGCTACGGCGAGTGCAACTACAGCTACTTTGCCCGTGAGGGACTAGGCTGACAACGGTGTTTTACCTGCCAAACTCAAATGATTAAGATTTTATGTACGGCAACGGTATGTGCAGTCTCTACGTGTCTTTACAAAAATGGCTACCTTCAAGGAAACCAGAGATTATTCTACTTTCATACGAAATACACTTGATTAATGACAATGGTTTCCTTCTCCTGTATCCGTCTTACATCTTTCAGAACTCAGATTTGCCTTTTAGAACTTGATAGAACCGCCTGTAATTCCAACCACAAAACAAAATATAAACTCTGATATAAAAAAGCTCGATTTCAACACGGACAGGTTGTTCGTACAACGATTACGTGTTAAGCCCGAAAATACAAAACTTTCGATTAAAATAAAATACATTTTGAGTAGTAATAAACAATTATAGCTCAGATTAGAACATACGAAGCTTTCATATCTACGGCTGTTCGGCCCGATACTAATATGACTGAATTGATCACCTCGCGTTCTGTACAAATGACAAAGAAACAATGATCTTAGAACTGATTTTTATGATTAAGAACTTTATCTTCAAACTAGGCTGTTCAAACAGTGAAAAAAAGCGTTAAAATGAGAAGTAGGCTTATACTCACGTAGTGAAGAGTACGTGAGACCAGGCACTTTCCCGTAGTAGATGGCAAGGCTACGGCGGGAAAGCCGTTCTGGTACGCGCGTCATGACGTCACCGGAAGCGATCTTCACTATCCGCCACCGTACTATAGCCTAGCCGTACTATATCTTAAAGTCCCTAATAGCTCACCGGTGTAGAACAGAATAAGGCAAGACCAGTTAAGATTGGAGAAGTTAAGATGGCTGATCGCTGATGAAAAATTAAGAATTTAGGATAACTTAAACTCAAAACAAAATATCGGTGATGATATATATAGATACGTTTACGTTTAAGAGTGAGCAGGTGTGATCAAAATCAAATTTCTATATTAACTCACGAAAATAAATTATTAACCAAGCGATGAGATTACGGAACATCTGATCATCCAAAGGCGTAAATCTGATTATAAAATAATTGTGATTAACAAGCCTGCACGGTGATACTTAACAGCATGTGTACTTTGACAGATCGATGCATTCTAAAAATAATCAAACGAACAGTGCATAATCGTGGGAAAGAAGTTATAATCATCTTACTGATATAACAAGCCGATAACAAGTTACCTTACCTATCACAAATGCTCCTAGTCTTACGTTTAATTGTCACCGTGCATGTTTTAAATATACAACAGTTGGAAAACAGGGACTATTAACAGTCTCAAGAAAACCTGACAACATCGCAAATAAAAGCAGTGACGACCACAACGTGGAGCTGGTTGAACAATCATAGGAAGAACTCCTAAATTCAGAGCTTTTTGCCTGAGCAAAACCTCACAATATCATAAACAACACGCAAAACAGTCCACAGACTTGGGCCTGAACATCTACATTTGCAGTTCCAGAAAGCACAAACTGGAAGGACAAAAAGCTCGATGAAATTGATGGAAGAAACATAAGAGCGTCTATCTAAGACAGACTTATAGCTTTCCACAAGGAAATCTACAGCTTGTGACATGTTGCGTGACATGCCCTTACTTGTCAAACCCGTATTTAGAGATTCCCGGATGTGCGAAAAGAGTGATCTTCCCGCCATTAAAAGATGACTTGTTGTTTATCACAAGGTCTCTCCTTTCTTATGTCTGTTAAGTGCTCTCTGGCATATCGATACACAGCTATCTCTGGCTAAGCCGGACAAAGATAAATATGACACCCGTGATAAGAAGCAGCATAACTTGCAACAGTTAATCAAACAGCCGGGCCCGGCGTAATAATACAAAATGCAAGTAACCAACATGTTCACGGAATATTTCAAACTTTGTCCCTCCAGAGCTAATATTTAGAGAGTTTAAAACATATCTTGCAATAGAAATGAGCCAAAAAAAAAAACCAGCACGTGGCAAGAAACAGAGGTTTCAAACTCTACAAATTACACGCGGATAACAGCGGAAACCACGCAGACCTATGACCTCTAACGGCTCTTCTCTTGTGAAATGTCCTCCTAAAAACAGGATTATTGCTTAGCGAGATATTCAAAGATCCCCCTATCGTACCATACAAAAGGGGCAGATCCTCAAAGATATACTAGTTCGAGCAAAACTCTCAAAGCAGCTATTACACGTGGATAGGATTTGTGTAGGCCTGTCACCCCATTGTTATCACAGCTTTCGCGCGCTCGGCACCCAACGAAACCGTAAACAAAAACAATGTAACCAGAGTATCGAAAAGGATCGATGAACTTAGAGCCGAAATTATGTCATTGTCAACATTATTAGATGTCAACAATAAACAGAAGAGAGATTATACCTGTCTACTCTCTGACTCTCGAAATATAAAACGGGGACATGGGAAGAAAAAGCCATCCCAAATACCAAACAAAAAGCGAAAAGAACGCAGAAAAAAGGATCGAACCGATCGTTTACATGCACAAAAAGAGGCAAACAAAAAACACATAAAGAACCTCTCGAACATAGACCTCACAAACGACCAAACTAACTTGTTAGCTAAGGGTCTCAAATATAACCCCACACCAAAAGAAAATGAAACACAAATAAGGCGCTATCTTTTGAAGGACTTCGACCATTTCGCTAAAAGAATGCGTCTACAATACATTTTCCATGGACAAGACAACGAACCGCATCCTTTCCATGTTAAATCAAACTGGATTCCGCCGGTTCAACAATCAGTGGCTCTTGAAAGCTACTAAGAAGAGGTCAAAGTTCAACTTGCTGAAGTACAACTTACAAAACCTAAGCATAATCTGCCTAACACGGAACGAAAGGCGTTAAAAACGCTACAAGAAGATCCCAACATCAATCTTAAAAAGGCAGACAAGGGGACGCGAACGGTTGTCCTAAACACTGAAGATAAAATTCTCGAAGGACAAATCCAGTTAGACAACCTTGAACACTGCAAACCTCTTGAACGTCCTATGGTTGTAGAGACATCCCTAAGGGTAAAACAATTGGTTAAGGAACTCCACCAGCACAACTATATTAATGACATGACCAACCTATGGTTTTGTCAAACACCTAACCCGCCTCGCACACCAGTGTTCTACACGCTTACAAAAATTCACAAACCAGCTCCGGTTGGAAGAGCCATAATATCTGGATGTGATGGTCCGACAGAGAGACTGTCTGCATTTGTAGACAAACTCCTTCAACCCATAGTAAAAGAACAGGAGTCTATCTTAAAGACTCGACGGACTTCATCAATTTCATAGAAAAAACGAGAGTACCAGAGAACGCTATCCTTGTTTCAATGAAAGTGACAAGCCTATACACAAATATACCTCAAGAGGAGGGGATAGAAACAGTATGCAACGCATACTACGAATCTTTCAATGAAGGAGAATTCCTGATCCCGACACTATATCTTAAAAGAGCGCTTGAACTTATACTTCAAGAAAACTCATTCCAGTTTACTGGAAAAAACTACCTCCAAACACATAGAACAGCCATGGGTACTAAAATGGCAGTCGCTTTTGCTAACATCTTTATGGGAAAGGTAGAATCACAAATTTTAAATCAAAGCGCTCAGAAAACACTCGCCTGGAAAAGGTATATTGACGATATATTCTCTATCCGGAATATAAACAAAGACGAAGTCGCGCAGTTCATTGAACAAACAAATAGCCACCATTCCACTATCAAGTTCACGGCTGAAGTTTCCGACACGGAAACAAAGTTCCTCGACACAAAAGTTTATAAAGGCGAGAGATTTGCACAACAGTCTAGACTAGACATTAAAACTCATTTCAAAGCTACTGAAACATTTCAGTATACGCATTTCTCAAGTTGCCACCCACCAGGGGTCAAAAACGGCTTCATCAAGGGCGAAGCATTCAGACTTCTCCAAACCAACTCCTCTGAAACAGTATTTATAACTGCTATTTCACAATTTAAAACAAATCTCATCGAAAGAGGGTATCCTGAAACTCTCGTTTCAACAACTCTCGCAGAAATTACATTTGAGGAGAGAAAACCTGCCCTACAACAGAAACGTAAACATCTAAACAAGACACGCGAATCTTGCCTTTTGTCACACAATATCGCCCATCAGTGCCTAACTAAAAGCAAATACTTTTGCAGAATTGGCATTTAATTCAACAACAACCATTGCTTAGAAGAATATTCAAAGATCCCCCTATTGTCTCGTACAAAAGGGGCAGATCTCTAAAGGATATACTCGTTAGAGCAAAGCTTTAACTGGCTGTTACACGTGGATGGGAGTTGTGCAGGCCTGTCACCCCATTGTTATTAAGATTTTGGACAGAGAAATGTAATGCGTCTCAAACGGTTACCAACCATGGCAACCTAAGTATCCAAACTAAAGTAATGTCTTACCCAGTTGACTCGGAAAGGAAATTT